>NC_142376.1:6505000-6670000 GCF_059441005.1 Hippichthys cyanospilos
ACACATATTCAGTATGTGTTCTTTTTTTAACATTTCAATTGTTTCATCTGAAAGTGTGAAATTAAAAAATCTGAAATTATATTATCTTAACAAATGCAAAATAGGTTATGTATTTTAACCTGACTGACTAACTACTAGCTTTATTTATTACAGTTGAATTGCTAGCTAATAGTTATGTTATGTCAGTTATGTTGCTCTGTATATATTTTGGCTGACCTGATTTACATTGATAGCATAGTTAATAACAGGTTAGCTTACAATTTGACCCACTAATTCATTAGTTTCAATTTGAAAGCTCAATAAAGCTAGCCAGCTAGATGTTTTTTTTAAACTAGGAACTTATCATTTTCTGACTAGCTTCATCTCTTTTTTTTTTTTTTTTTATTATTCTTACTTATTTATTTATTTTTAGTTGACATGTTGTGACTCTCACAGTAGCGCCACATGGAAAGTTACGCAATTCAGCCTGATTTTAACTATTAGCTTTTTTTTAATTAGCTTTGAATTTGTAGCTATGTTAAGCTGCTAATTATGTCTTGGCTGTCTCAAATAACATTGATAGCTAATGATGTTTACTACCGGTAGCTAGCTAGCAAGCGAGCTTGCTATTTAGCCCACTAATTTATTCTTTTCAATATGAGAAGAGGTTAGGAAATAGCTACGTTTTGCTGCAATTTTGTCTTGACTGTCTGGATTTACATGATAGCCAAGGATGATTGCTACAGCGAGCTAGCTAACAAATTAGCTTGCCATTTGACCAATTAATTCATTAGTTTCAATATGAGAGGAAGTTTTAGGTATGTCGCTAACTACAGCTAACCGGCTAGATTTTAGTAGCTAGCTATCTTTCGACTTATTAATTTTAACTTGATAGCTAATGTAATTTGTTGAGTTCTCCAAAATTTTAGGGCACCCACAGTGGCGTAACTTGGAAAATTATGCATTAACCTGGCTTTGACTAACTTAACTATTAGCTTTACACATTAGCTTTGAATCGTAGCTAAATAGGTATGTCTTGGTTGGCTATGTTTACATGATTAGCAAAGAATGTATGCTACAGCTAGTTAGAAAATTACCGTATTACATGATTCAACATTTCGGCTAATCGGCTAGATTTTTGTACTTCTAAGTACACCAATTTATTATTTGTTTCAAACTCCAGAAGATATTAGAAACAAAGGGCAAGACCAAATTGTTATGCTATTTTTTTCACCATGTCATCAAAAGTGGGCGGATAATTGTGTCAAATAAGGTTTTGCCATTAAAAAAAAAAAAATGGATGTTAACATGTCAAACATGGAAAATTAAGCTCTTGTGTGTTTCGGTGCGAGGAAAAAAAGGCAGCCTCCTCGCCAGCTGTGCTCTATTTGTGTTGCAGCCTTTCAGAAGAACTCTCATCATGCATGAGCTCCAAGAATCCGCACCAACACACGCATGCACACACTAAACACACACGTGACAACCAAACATAACAACAAGCAAGTCAGAAAAGGATTTAATGCTATGATGAAAGTGCTTGTTACAGCAGAAGGGTCAAAGTTCACTTTTTTCTTTACTTTTTTTTGCTTCGTCATATCTTGTGGCTGCAAAATGTTATCCAGGTTGTAAAATCTGCCCAGTGTTGATTGACACTCGTTTGCACAGATGTTGCGCATCATGCTGAAAAGAAGCAGCAAAACTGATAAAAATTTCCTTTATGGCCTCAGTTAATGAGCTAGTGTGCCACATTAGCTAAGATGTTGTTAGCAATATGAATAAGAAAAGCTAATAACTAATTCTTGCTAGCAAGTGGAAGCTGGCTTGGATCCTATTGTAAATTTACCCAATGATGTAAGAAAATAAGCTAAAAGCATATCTAGTTTGCGACGAACTTGCTAGCAACATAGATGAGATGTAATAACTGAAGGTAGCTGCAAAATGGAAGCTAGCTTGGCTTCGAATATAAATTGAGCTACCTACTATATTTTAAAGATATATTTTAAAGAAAAACAACAATGTTGATGACAAAATATGAATTTGTTTGCGCAGATGCTGCGCATCATGCTGAAAAGAAGCAGGAAAGCTCAATGACTATGTACATTATGGTGTAAGCTAATAAGCTAGCATGCCTATTCTTACCTGCTAAAGGAAATCTACATATATGAGAGAAGCAAATAACTAATGCTAGCTAGGAAGTTTGCGCTAGCTTTGCTCCTGATGTAAATTTTGCCGACAGCGTAAGACTGTAAGCTAGCATGCACATTCTTAACCGGTAAAAAGTCAATCTAGTAAGCTAAGACGTAGTTTGGGACATGAATGAGAAAACTTAATAACTTAAGATAGCTAGCAAGTGGAAGCTAACTTGGCTCCAAATGTCAATTTTGTCAACAGCATAAGATAAGCTAGCGTGAATATTCTTAAGTGCTAATAAGTCAATCTAATTAGCTAAGAAGATGTAGTTTGTGACATAAATGAGATAAGCTAATAACTTAAGCTAATTGGCAAGTGGGAGCAAGCTTGGCTCCTAATGTAAATTTTGCCAACAGTGTAAGTAACAAGCTAGCGTGTACATTCTTAACTGCTATGAAGTAAATCTACAGTAGTTAGCGAAGAAGTAGTTCCGTTACATAAATGTGAGAAGCTAATAAGTTAGCTAACAAGTGGAAGCGAGCTTGGCTCCTAATTTAAATTTAGCCAACAGCGTACGATAATATGCTAGCATGCACATTCTTAACTGCTAAAAAGTCAATCTAGTTAGCTAAGAAGTAGTTTGTGACGGATGAGACAAGTTAATAACTAAAGCTAGCTGGCAAGTGGAAGCTAGCTTGGCTCCTATTGTAAACTTAGCCAACAGCGTAAAATAATAAGACATTCTTAACTGTTAAAAAGTCAACCTAGTTAGCTAAGAAGTAGTTTGCGACATAAATGAGAGAAACTATTAACTAAAATTAGCAAGCTAGTGGACGCTAGCTTGGCTCGCAATTTTAATTTACCAATTTGAAGCTAGCTAATATACATTTTTTTTGGCTAACCGATGAAGAAAAAGTTGTTTACCACATCTAAACTAAAAGTAAAGCATGCTAATTAACTTAAGGATTCATCGTAGATACTTCAAATAGTTGCAAAAGAAATTCTGTCAACTCAGTTGCCTGTTTGGCCCCCGATTCTGGCCCGTATCCCGTAACGTTATCTCCCACCTGAGTGTCGGATATCCTCATGAAAAACACAAAGGGTGCGCTTGTTTTTTCAGATTAAAATAGACAGACGTGTGTGGCTGCGGGTATTCGTGGAAAGGGTGTCAAACTTCACAGGATCGAGGCTGTACCGTGTGTTTGTGCGCTTCGCTAACAAACCTTAATCCTGTCCGGGCTGGTCGTTGCGTAAGTGCAGCGGTTTGTTTGACTCGCGACACTTTGCCGGCTGATAAGCCTGAAAACAACCCAGTGACCTTTTCTTGGCCCAGCTATGTGGCACACTATCTGCTTTCAACTCCATTTCCATTTTCTCAAGATCAATAGCAGGGGCGGGACACTTAGCTCGCTTCTCGTGGTACAAGTTGACATTTTTCTAACTTTGTCCATGTTTCCCGTTTGGTATAAACAGCACGGAAATAGAACCTGGGGCAAAGTCGACCCAGTAAATCCTTGTTACAGATTGTCAGGTGCTTGATGTGGCTGAGACATTTTGTTCCATCTCTCCTTTGGCTCTCCAAAGCTTGTCTGGATTTATGAAATATTTGACAAACCTGTCACATTGTATGCACTTAAAACCCAAATCTGGTGAAGCTAATCCAGCAGTGGGTCCAAAGGAGTTCTACCTAATACTTTGGTTTGAAGATCTGACCCAGTTATTAATCATATATTGAAATCATTCAATCCTAAAGACACATTTTTACGTTTTTTTTTTTGATTGATTTTTTTAAGGAAACCAGACATTTAATATATTTATTTTTCAATTGTTTTCAAGCGTTTGTCTAAAAGGGTGGTCTAAAAATGAAGAAAAAAAATTACGGTATCTACCGGTAATTAATGAAGTACTAAAGTAATTGATTACTTTAGTATTAAAGTAATCCATTACTTTCGGTAATTAAGTGCTAAACTGATCATTTGCTCAAGGTAAGAACTATGAAAATAATGGTTTATTAGGTACTAAAGTGCCCTAACCCTAACCCCACATAGGAAAAAGAAAATACTGTATTTCGTGACCCCCCCACACATACACACAAACACACACTTGCTGCAGTGACTGTAAAAACGACCATTTATAAAAAATATATATATATTTTAACTATCCCTAAAATTGTATAAACATTAACAAGACAAAAAAAAATCAATATGAAAATCTTTCGCCAAATGTTAACATTTAAGCCGAAATGTTAACTTTAAGTCTGCCCCATCATAAAAAAAAAAAAAAAAACGTTAACTCTTTCAGTGCCGAGCATTATCGAAAAAGGCAAGCCCTCGAGTGCCAGCCGATTTTCAGCAATTTCACTCATCTTTCAAGGCCTACCAAATATTTCGTGCAATGTCTATGTAAACAAGGGTGGTATCATATGAAAGATTTATTTCCATTCCTTACTTAGAACTACAAGTATGTAATGTGTGTGTAGTATGTATGGCTTTCTTCTCCAACGTGAGCAACACTGCCACCCAATGGTCACAGTTCATCACTACAGTGTTCAATTGGCTTCATATATTAATAAGCAGTAGTCAAGGGTGTCAGCTACCTTTTAATTAAAAAAAAAATATTTGACGAGAATTCTTGTCACTGGCACTGAAAGTGGTAAAATACATCTTTGGGATGAATGAGTTCCGTTTAACACTTGAAAGGCGGACGAATGAACTCAGTGTGAAATGTGGCTAATATGCAAATGATGTGTGTGTCAGAGAAAAAGGGAACCCGGAGTCAGGATTGGAAGGAGGCTGCCGCCCAAAGCAAAAGAGCTCAGCCAATGAGAAGCTGCCGCCGACACCGTGAGGTGTTCGAAAGCCAAGGCTGAGGAAGAGGAACCGCCGATGACAACTAATCCCGCGATTGGTCGGAAGCCATGGTTGTCAACGCGCAGGAGAAACCCCGCCCCGGTCGGAGCCAGGAGACCGAGGACGGCGGCTGGGGGTGGATGGTCGTTGCGGCCTGCTTCCTCGCCACCATCTGCATACGTGCGGTCACCAGGTGTGTGTGTGAATGTGTGTGAAGCTCAAGTACCCCCTGCAGTTCCTTCACGTACCCCTAGGGGTACTCGTACCCCCGTTTCAGAACCATTGTTCGAACATATAGATCTTTCATTGAAATAGTCAAACATTAAAAATGTCTTTGTTTTCTCAAGGAATACTTTGTACCAAAAGTATTAGGTGGTATCAGTCGTTTGTATCGTGTCAGTAACTACTCAAAAATTGAGTACTCGCACCAGTCTCATCTGGAAAAAAAAAAAAGTGGCTATCAAACATACCTTGACTTCAAAATTGTGACTTAGTGGCACCTCTAAATAATCTTTCCCTTAGCAGGAGTTCATGCCTGAACAGCTTAAAGCTTTTTTTTTTTTCTTTCATTAAGACTAAATTCCTGCTGAGGCGATTCTGAGCTTTTTTTTTTTTTTTTTTTCCAAGGTCAGCTAATTTCCAAAACATAAACACATGGATGAATTCCTTCAATCACTTGGGATGCTAATTTTCTCATGGTGGTCATAGTATTAAAAAAAAAAAAAAAAAAAAAAGATGTGAATGAGTGGCAGGTGTCCTTTGATAAGCTCCGACATATCGTTATCAACCAAGACGGGTCGGCGCAAGACCCGATGTTATATAAGCGCGCTTATGCAAGGCTCAATATAGGCAATGCCCCGCAGTCCGCACACCTGACCCGACACGTTGCTTGGAATAAACAAATTACAAACCAAAATAATAAATTCGTTTAACAAGGATTTAAACGACAGTCACAATATCGATACTTTGATGCGATGATACAACACATGAAAACATTAATATCTGATACCGGTGTGCTGATACTGTCTCGACAAATTAAATTATATGGCAGTTGGAAATATTAACATTTGCCGATACTGTCCTTTGTGACATTTGATATTTGATACTAGTTTATCAGTACTTTGATATGACGAATAAAAACTGATTTTTGATTCATGTTTAGCAGTGCTATACTCAGAGAGAAAACAGTATGATACATATTGATATTTAAATACCGGCGTAATAAAGCTGACAGTGATCAATTATACAATGTTAAAATATTAATACAGTATTTGATGCTAGCTTGCTGAAACTGTGCTTTGATTTCGATACCAGTTATTGATATTTTGATGCTATATACAAGAACACATGAAGACATTGATATCTGATACTGGTGTGTTGATACCGTACTGACAGATGAGATCGATTTAATATGTGTTTTCTAAAACTACAAAGGACTCTTGTTTGTTTTTTTTTCTTTGGCCTATGAGTCCTAAAATCTGCCTAGCAACAAACTACAAAAGAATCCCAGCATTTAAGTGGATCTATTGTTTGTTACTTTTAGATCCTGAGCGCACATGAACCTTTAGGTATAAAAATTCCTGAGCTTAATCATACACTGTAACTATATTTTTGATATGTTTTGAAAATCTGATCATATCCTTGCGTCCAGATGTGTTTCCATGTTCTTCGTGGAGTTCCAGCTCCATTTTGAGCGAGATTATTCCACCACGGCCTGGATCCACAGCCTCATTGATTGCACCACTATGCTCTGTGGTTAGAAAATCCATATTTTCGATTGCAAATTGATTTTTTTTTTTTTTTAAGTATTGTGGCTTGCTGAATTCTGATGTTTTTCCAGCACCTCTGGGCAGTTTCCTTGGCAACCGTCTGTCATGCAGAGCCACAGTGATGCTGGGGGGCCTCCTGTCCTCGGTGGGTCTGGTCCTCAGCTGCTTTGCCTCCTGTCTGGAACATCTCTACGTTTCGCTGGGCATCCTCACAGGTATGTTCACGGATCCCCATCATCGCAAAAAAATTGATATCACACACAGTGTTGTAACGATACCACTCGTGAAAATATTGCTCCTTTACTCAGAAATCATAATAATGACACCTAAATATCGATTAGAAATTGTTGTATCACAGGATGACATTTAAAATATTTATATTTATTACTGGTATCTTGATACCATACGATTAGCAATTCCATACACAATATCTTATATTGGGGTATCAATATTAACTATGCAAAATTCTAAATATACTGTATATTCATACTGGTTTATTAATACTGCACTGAGAGTGTGAACAATATCTCACATAAAAAAAATGTTTGATTTGATGTTGTAAATTTGTATTGATACTTGCAATTACAATATGATTACAATAACTGATTAAACCGATACTGATCGTGATACCAGGCAGTTCAGTATTCCACTGCATTGTACCGTGTATCAATTTTAATTATACGGCATAGCTAAATGTAGTAGGAATGTTTGATATCACTTTTTTCAAACCGATACTAGTGTGTTCTTGAGTAGTCACCAATACTGATACCACTGATAGACAAAATCCCCCCACTGAAAAAAAAGACATATTATTAAAAAGAAAGATCTACCTATTGCAAAAACGGCATGCAGGTAAAACCATCATCAAATTAATTGCAATTTCTAGCGTGATCGTAAATACAGTGGAATACGGTTGATGCTCGTATCATCTGCCATCCCAAGTACCTTGAAATCGGTACCTGCCCATCCGTAAAACGTATGACACATCAAAATATCATGAGCTAATACTGATGTAATGATAATTTACTGTGAATATAAACAATGTTGACCTTTGATATCAGTTAATCAATACTGATCTGCAATGAACATACATACATATTGATATTTAATATGTGTATATTGATACTGCACTTTGTGAGATATGTAACAGTATCGATTGTCACTTGTGTATTGATATCATTATACGCAATATTTGATTATTGGTGTGTTGATACTGTACTGCGGGCAAAAATGAGAGTATGCGTCAAAATATTGATATTTGATACTGTTGTACTGATACTGGGCTCTTTCAGGTCTGGGCTTTGCTCTAAGCTACACTACATCCATCGCCATGGTCGGCCGCTACTTCAGCAAGCGGAAAGCTTTGGCGTACGGCATCGCCCAATCCGGTAGGGATCTGACCGTTTTCCCGCCTTTTCGTTATCACGCTCCATCATTATCGGCAAATTGTGCCATCCAGGCAGCGGCATCGGGACCTTCATCCTGGCTCCCGTGGTGCAGCTACTCATCGACCATTACTCATGGAGGGGGGCCATGTTAGTCCTGGGGGGTTTTGTCTCCAACTTGTGTGTGTGTGGAGCTTTGATGAGGCCGGCGGAGGAACCCAGCAAGAAACAAAGGTGGGATACCACTAATAGTTATCAAAATATTGATGATAGTAGAAAATAATAATGGAAAAATTACACTGTTGATACTAGTGTATAAATATTGTAAAGAGCGTGATTATGCTAAAACACACAAAAAAATAGATACTGGGGATTTGATACTGGACTGTGTGTGATATTTCACATTTTTGTATATATTTAAGGTGTTGATACTGAATCGTAATCAAGAAAAAAAATCATGATATGGTTTGCTCATTTGGAATGTCAGAAATGAAAATAAAATAGGAACACACAGATTTAGCTCATATTTGATACAAGTGTGTTGATTCTGGACTGTGAAGAATCATGCTATTTCAAAATATTGACAACATTAACTAATAATGTTGGGAAAATAGCACCATTTGATACTTGTTTATCAATAATGTAATGAGAGCAATTATGGTGAGTAATTATGGTAAAAAAAGTTACTGGTGAGTCAATACTTTTGCTGATATTTAATATGAGGTATTGATACTGTATTGTAATTTTAAAAAAAAATCATGATATGGTAGACATTTTTTTTAGATTCTAAGTCGTTTGCTCATTTGAATGCCTCACATTGAAATAATCTAGCAACTCTGGAACACACAGATTTAGCTCATATTTGATACAAGTGTGTTGATATTGAATCATGATATTTCAAAATATTAATACTGTAATATTAAATAATAATATTGGGAAAATAGCCCTGTTCGATACTTGTGTACCAATAATATAATAAGAATGATCATGGTAAAACTCACATAAAACGATCAATACTGGTGATTGCCGATATTGTAATTTCAAAAAACTGATATGGTTACGTACTTTTCTAGATTCTAACAGGTTTGCTCATTTGGAATGTCTTGAACTGAATTTAACTAGCAAATCTGGAACATACAGATTTACTGTAACTCATATTTGATACAAGTGTGTTTATAATGGACTGTGAATAATCATGCTATATAAAAATATTGATATTAAATAATAATATTGGAAAAAATAGTTCTGTTTGAGACTCGTATTGATATGCATATCAATAAAGCAATAAGAATGATAATGATAAAACACACAAAAAATAGATACTGATGATTCGATACTGGACTGGACATAACGTTTTGATACTGTATTGTAAAAAAAAAAAAAAACGTCATGGCATAGATTCACCTATACAGAAAAATAATATTAATACTTGATACTGATGTGTTGGTACTGCACTGACAGCAATAACAATGCAATTCATCGAAATACAATAAAGCAAATATCCTTTTAATGGCTCGCTAACTCGCTAAATATGTTAGCCCCATATTGTTAACGATTTATTGTATCATTGCGCAATATGAATCATGCCATCATGCCAAAACTAAATGGCACGATACAGTAAAAGATACAGTTAAAGCTAAGCTAAAATATTCCATTGTTAATACTAAAACCTCATACTAACTCATGTGTGTTCTTTTTCCTTACGAAGGATGTCTCACGAGTCCAACGAGACCAAAGAAGAAACCAAAGAAGTCCCAGTGAAGGTGCCAGAAATGAGCAACTTCAGCTACACTGAAGGACTCCTGATTGCTAACGGGGCGCTGAGAAACTTCCAACTGGAAAACAGCAAGCTAACCGAGGTTAACAAGCTAGCTCAGGCTAACGCGCTAGCTTTGCTGCCCAGCGCACCCGATGCCAAGATAACGGATCTTAAGCTAGCGGAGTGCATTTTACTTCGCAATACGCTCACGGCGACCATGCTTGGAGAGCTAGCTGACACTAAACTGGCTAGCGCAGTGGAAAGTCGCAACCTGTGCAACAAAATGGCCAACGCAAAGACGGAAGTTGTGCTTTCTGAAACTTTGGCGAATACTAACGTCCCCCGAAGTCGATGTTATTGCCTCCAGCCGGGACAGGACTTCGGCTTTCTCGTCGCTCCGGACTTCCTGGTTCTGTGCCTCTCCTTCCTGTTCTTGGCGTATGGCTGTAGTACTCCAGTGGTCTACCTGGTTCCTTATGCCCTCAATCAGGGGGTGGAGCATAAGCAGGCGGCCTTCATCATGTCCATATTTGGAATCAGTGGTATCGTGGGTAACATTACCTTTGGTTGGATCACAGACAGGAAGTAAGTAGTAGCTTGGCACATTTCGATCAAAAGATGATTACGATATGACACAAAAAAAATATTTGATACTGCTGTGTATATTTTGTAGCGTAAGCGCTATCACAACGATACATATTGATATTTCGGACTGTCGTTCTTTACAGGTGTCTAAAGCGGTACCGTATGCTAAGCTACATGCTAGCGATAGCGGTAGAGGGTCTGAGCTGCCTGTGGGTTCCGCTACTCCACTCTTTCGCATCGTTGACCACGTTCGCCGTGGTATACGGCTACTTTGACGGCGCATATGTGGCACTTATCCCAGTTGTCACTTCTGACGCCGTGGGCTCCGCCTACCTCACCTCAGCCCTGGGCGTGGTCTACTTCCTGCACGCTGTGCCTTACCTCATCAGCCCACCCATCGGCGGTGAGACTTTGGTGGCCATTTGTTGTAGCGTTTTGTTTTCGAAAAACAATGTTCACTCTGGTAATGTCTTTACACCTGTATTTCCTTTCTCTATTGTGGGTGTTACCAAAAAATACCCGCAGTAACCAAAATTCATGAAGTAGAAAATTATCTTATCAAATTGCACTATTACTCTTATACATGAGCTAACTTTGCTAACTTGCTAGCTTGCAAGATTGACCTCTTTTTCGCTGAATATTTAAGCCGCTATCTTAAATGTTAATTTCGCTAACAAAGAATCACTAGCTTAGTTGTACTATTGTCCATAAGTATGAGCTAATTAGTAAGCTTAATTTGTAAGTTAATTAACTAACTCTCTGGTGAGGGGGATATCCGTGAAATAGAGCTTTAGCCAACTAAACTGTACACTTACCCTTAAAGATGAGCTAACATTGCTAACTTGCTAGCTTGGAAGATTGACTAGCTCTTTTCAGTGGGCAATTTAAGACGCTAGCTTTATTGTTAGCTTAGTTAAGATTGTTAGCTAAGAATCATTAGCTTACTTGTACTATTGTCCATAAGTATGGGCTAACTTAGTAAGTTAACTAAGTAACATGCAAGAGAAAGGGTAAGATTGTGAAAATACATAAGTGAAAATCCGTGATAAATTCAAGCCAGAAAAACTGAACTATGATGTAGCAAGGGAGCACTATTTTAAAATCACTTTACAGTGTGTTTTTTTGTTTGTTTTGTAAGTAATGACTTTTACCTTGATTTTTTATTTATTTATTTTTTTGTTCCAGGTTGGCTGGTAGACGTGACTGAAACCTACATGGCAACTTTCTTCGTCAGCGGCGCGTCATATATTTTAAGTGCCGCCATTTTGGTGGCGGCCATGTTGGTTCGACGTGCCCGTCGGTCGGGACGGAAGGCGCCCTGCCCCGAACACGACACTGTGTGTCATCAGGATGTCATCTAAACGTTCTGATGTGTGCTTTTGTCTGGAATGAACAAACACTCTGAACACTTTTTTTTTTTTTTGACTTGTTCTCTTTGACACTTTTGCATACATAACTGCAAAAGATGCCAATACCGCACATGGAAAAAAATCGATATACCGATACCATACTGTGAGCAATAAATATACAACATATCAAAATATGTGATCGTGGTATTGATCCTGCACTGTAAGGAATAACTGACACGTCTGGATCGTTGTTACCATCATATAGATATGATATGTCACTAACTATTTTATAACTAAATATAACTAAATATAACTATTTTATACCTGTTTCCGCTACTGCAGGTAATAACGTTACATGAAATATGCAATACTTTATAATGGTGCATTGATACTGGACTCTGAACAATACCGATACAATCCATCTATTTGTTACAATTGTAACCATACTATATAGAGGCTGTATTGTATTTTATTTGTCAATGGATTTATGTAAGTGTACATGATTTATGTATGTAAAGAAATAAATTCACAGGACCAAATATACCATAAGTGAAGAAACTATCAATATGTATTTTTTTAATACATTTAGGAATTACTCATATTTTACTTGAGTACAATATTTTTTCATATTGTTTATTAGTGATGATAATAAATGAAGAAAATACTGGAATAATTTGTCTTAATTTAACTGTCGTTAATTTTGCTTCATAATCTAATGATGTATTTAAAAATGTACTTAAACGTTCCTCATTGCATCATCTTGTAGTTATCGTTTTTTAATTGACACATAATCCTTTTACAATTCAGATTAAAATGTATTTGACAATAAAACAGAACAAAGAGCAATAACATAAATATATACGAACAATCATACATTCCATATAGTTACAACCATATTATGAATAAATACCAATGACAGATTTGTCTTAAACAATTTTGAATAATTGTCCAGAATTTTTTTTTCCTTTCCACATGCTAACAAACTTAAGTGACTCAAAAAAAAATCAATGTCAGTTTTGAACACTTCAAAACAGAGTCAAATTTAAAAAAAAAATTGGCTACGTGAATGTAAACTATCCCAAGAAAAATATGAAATATGTAATTATACTTTCATCTTGAATTTTGATTCTATGATTACCGGTAATTTTTTGGAAAAATAATATCCTCTATATTTTCCCCATAACTTCACACTAATTGGACATTCACAAAAAGATTAATCACTCCTTCTTGCAATCTACAAAATGTATATTTTTCATCCAACTGAAAAAATCTAGAATTACATACATTCGTTGGGTTTAGTATTTTTGAAATGTATTTCTTTGACCTTATTAGTTTAAAAAAATAAATAAAAGGAGCAAGCCACGTTTTACGCCAGTTTATCTTTGCAAATTGAGAGTCCCAAAAATAAATTCCCCGAGGAACTATTATGATTATGTAAACATTTCCTAATATGACTATTATTGCATTGTTTGCTCACAATATTTGAAAGCACGGAAAAAAACAAGTAACACGTTCAATGTGACGTCACAAACACACGCCTATCTTGGTTGGCGCTTCCTGATGACGTTGCGTCAGTCCCGGAGATGGTGGCTACATTACTAATCGGCTAAACCACGCAAAGAAGGACTAACGTGAACAAATTGGACAGGTATGTGTTTTCAAGTGTAACTTTGTGTTATTAGGTTTTCGTTAATGAAATGTTTGTATTTTTTGGATAAGAGGCCAAACGGGCTAGCTGGCTACTTAATCGGTATCTAATCTTCAAATTGCCTTTTAACAAATTTGCAGAATGTAAAAAGTGCGGGACTAAACATTCGTTTTCTTTATTTTTGTGGTTGTTCTTTCGTAAAAAGAAAAAAAAAAGTCAACTTTAATACCGTTTTACAGATAAGGGCACTCGGCCATGACAGCTGTCAATCAATCGATTAGCGCTCATTCTAAGCTTCTTACAGTATGTACGTAAAATATAATGTTTTTCGAAAAATTAATGAATAAAATATTGAACGTCCATAAGCAATGAACATGTTTCAATTTATAGCAAATGTAATACAAAATCATGGGCGGGGTTCAAGATTTTAAGTTTTTTTTTTTTTTTTTTTTTTAATATTTTGCACTACATGATATTTGTACTACATTATTAGCACCATTACGTCTGTTGTTGTTTTGTTGCTATTTATTGGTATTCTTATTGCTATTTATTTATTGCTATTTATCTGTTGTTTGATCATGAAATTTAGTCAGCTGCTCGGGCAAGTGAACAGAATAAGAATTTCATTGAGTCGTATAATAATACTATATATATGACAATAAAACTCTTGAATTGTAGTTGTAATCATTCTTTACCATTATAAAATCAATACTCGAGTATTGTTATCTATTATATGGCTATAATGCGGACATTCTGTAGGATTTCTGCCAAAAAGAAGCTTTCAACTGTAACATTTGATTTTTCTGAAATTACTTTATCAAAGTGCCTTTGCTAGGTTCTGTGTTAAAGGGAAACATAGTAACTCCGGCTCATTTGTTCTGGTATGTTTTTGTAGGATGCTAGGATGCCATTGTAAAAGAGATTGACATTTGTCTGAAAAAGCTGTCAGTATTCTGGACTGCAGCTGCGTGAAACTACATACATGAGTTGGATTTTGTGAGAAACTCACTAAATGCCAATTTCCAGGCCTTCGGTCTATATTTTTTCTCTTTCGTCAGCGGTTTCTGTGTAAAAGTGTTATTGAAAGAAGAAAAAAAAAAAGCAAATTTTGGATGCCTGTTTTTCTGGACTTCTAATCGTTGTGATTTTATTCCTCTACAGGTGAATGAATGGAGCCAGAGATCCTGACCTATCAACACCCAGCAGCTCGCCCTTCATTGGACGATGACACCGGAAAGGCGGGCTCAGACAAGGAAGCGTTCCGGGGATTCTCTCGTGGTCTCGTCATTTCCACTGACCCACCGTTCCATTTCAAGTGCAGCTTTCGTCACCAAGCGGAGCCGCACGGTGGAGCACCGTTCCCCCTTTCTAACGGCTTCTGTGACCCCACTGAGGAGGAGGTGGGATTCGCCGATTTTTCTGTGTTTGCGGAGCAGGTGACCCACCCGTGGTGCTGCGGTTTCGCGGGTGCTACGACGCCCTCAAAAAGTGTGAGGGTAGTACGAGGCGTTATCATGGACTCCGAACCCAAATCGTCCCACCACAGCCTCAGTCCCAGGACTCAGGACGCTCCCCGATTATCCCCCACCTCTGAGGATCAGGACATCTTCTCAGAGCCCGATGTGTCCTCGCTTGCCTCCCACGGGGATCATACTGATAATGGTTATGATCACACGGTAGAAGACGAATGTTCCGCATCTCAGGGAACGCGTCCTACCTCTAAGCAGCCCTCGCCCACCCTTGCCGATGACCCTGGGGGTCCGCCGGGTCTCCCGCCGAGTGAAAGCTTTGCAGACTTCTGCTCAGCCTCTACGCAGCAAGATGGAGCAGAAAAGTGGGCCGACCAGAGCGACCACATGCAACAAGTAGGCAACCTTTAATTGGTTTAAGGCAGAAGTTCTCAAAATTTGCTTTATAAGCGATGGCTTTTGAGGGTCCACGACCTAATTTGCATGGATTTTTATGACATAACAGGCAACGCATTAAAGTGACTGTTATTGGTGCTTGCGTTATCAAAAGGTCAATGGAAAAAAAATGTCTTACCTGAAAGAGGTCCCTGTAATCACAACTAAGTTTTCTTTTCCGTCCACGAGGTCCTCCAGTCATCTTTTCCTGAGACAGATGTCCCAAATGAAGAGGAGGAAGCAAATGTACCCAGCTTAGAGGCACTGCTTCATCCTCAACATGGCCCCGACTGTGTGGAAGACAAAATTGAGCGGTATGATAAGAAAAAAACAAAAACTTTTCGGAAAACTTTTGGAAGAGAGACCTGCCTGGTAGACATAAACCACGTTTTCTGTTGGAAAACAAAAATGGCATGAAAAGCCTACTAGAACATTAACCTTCAGTGTGGTTTACTCAGAAGCATTTAAAAATATAGTAGCTGGTGTTTGCTGACTCCCATTTAACATAATTTTTATATCGGGTTGGTATTTCTGAACATATCCGCATCCCCAGTTAGGAGGGTGTGCAAATTTATGCAAACATGTTATTGGGATTATATTTATTTCACTTTTCTGAAAGTGTCTTAATTCGATTCATGGTGGAAAACGTTTTGAAATGATGTATCTTGGTGCTGTTTTTCCACACTACAAAAAGTGCCTTTCTTCTTCTTTTTGCCAGGGCTCCACCAGCCTTTTGGCTCCCCCACCAGGACCTAAATTATGCTGCAGGCCTCAAATTCCGCTGGGGCGCTTCTCACGCCAACAGGACTCTGCTCAGGTGTCTCGGCATGGTCTCTGGGAACATGGTAAGTCCAGTTCCATTCAACGCTGTTCCCAAAATAGTACTTTATTTATTTATTTGGTTATTTACAAACACCTGGGGCCCAAGAAGAACTGTTGCCAAGAACACCCAGGAACCACCTCCAAGGCCCAAACAGAGACACACAATCAACTCAATGCAAGTATGTGGGAGTCTTGATTCGTAATTCGAAGAGGCCATTTTACCTTATTTATTTATTGATGTATTTCTTTTTCTAGCGGAGCAGCCCAGGCCTTAGCAGTTCTCAGGTGTTCCTTCTCCTCTCGTTCTCAGAATTCACACTGTGTTCTCTTCCCTCAAGCAGAGGTTGGAGAGGTTGTCATGGAAACGCTTTGAAGTGGGAAAAATGACAAGGATTTGCACTCTTTTATACAGCGTATAATGTATAGTGAATTAGCGTATGCATTGATTTCTCAAATGAAACCAACTGGCTGTGACGGGAAATAATGCAAACTAAAAATGGTGCGCTCCAACAATCTTGGTGTTCATTATCAACTTGAGCAAAGTCCACACTGTCTATATTTATTTATTTAGTTATTTATATGTTATATTATTTACATTTCCTGTCTACTGAAACATAAACTGAACAAGCATGTTATTGCTTTAGTCTTTGGTCGTCAAAATATTCCTGTCGTTGTAAATATTTGTTCAATCTCAAACGGCCCCCTTTATAATTTGTGCCTTTGCCACCAATTTCACCCCCTCAAAAAAAAACCAAAACAATTATTTATTCTTTGTTGGACCTGTTTTTCCTTGACAATTTATTGCTTCAGGTATACTGCTTGAATCCAAATGGCATGCACTGCAATAAATGGTGTACAATGCAAAAATGTAAATACTGAAATAAATGAAATGATACTTATGAATTGTTTATGTATCTACACATTTTGTGAGTTCATAATAATGTTTATAATATTGTATGCGGGAATAAAAATATATTGTCCGCATGGACTCTGAAATGAATCAATGGGAAGTTTAGTTTTTGTTCTTTCAGGGCTACTGTAATTTCGCAAAAAAAATATTATTTTCGTAAACTTTAGATAAAATAAGTGCAACAAATGTTGTGACTGGATATTTTGGGGCGAATGACATGACAGAGAATTTGTGGGAAACCAGCTCTGTTTAGTTAAGGTGTAAAACAAACTACTGTACTTTTTGGGGTAAACATTACCAGGATACATTTTTGCGGCAAGTCGTAAAAGTGACGTTCAAGAGTCATTTTGGAGGTAAACCACCAATAGATAATTTGTGAACAAATGCAACGGGAAGACATTTTGTAAATGCAAGCAAGCAATGCTTTAGGAGAGGGGCAGATGTAAAGTGGAAATGATGAAAAATAGAAATTTGGGGCCAATTGAAGTGTTCAACCAGATTTTTTTTTTTTCCTTTTCAGGCCACTGTAATTCAATCATATTTTCACATAGGATACAGCACTTTGTAATGTGATTCTGCGACCAAAAAAAAAAAAAAATCCTTTTTCTTTTCAAATGAAGAGCAAATTATTTTGAACATGAACATACCGCTTAATTGTGTTATAGGTACTCCTCTGGAAATTGTTGGATGCTTTTATTTTGTTTTATTTGGATGTGCTGTGTCATTAGTGACGCAATTCTTCAGCAGATGAGTCGAAAAATAAAACAGGTGATGTTATAAAATCTTTGAAAATGTAGTTCCAAAGTTTATTAAACCAGATATGACTGGCACAGCACTTGATTGTTTTTTTCATCCAAAAATACTATCCTACGCGCTGATTAGAGGGTACGTATCAGAAAACATTTTGTCATTGGAAATATTTAGATGTATTTTTTTCAACTGTCAGCATTCACCCCCAAAAATATTTTGTCATTGCCAATAATGACCGTTTTTTCAAATGTCTCTGCAGTCAAAATTTATGCTTTATTTTTTAATATAAGTAGCGTATTTCTAGAATAATGATGATATAATCATAAAAAGCACACACATGCACACACAAAACTAAGACAAGCACGTACACACACCGGATGAGTCCCCGTCCCTTCCGCCTCCTTTCGTCCGGGCTGGCGTGGCTTCCTTCCGGGCTTGCAGAAGAAAAGTTGCGGGGAAGGTTCATAGGCAACCGGGGCTTTTGACAGAATGGACAGCCATGGACGGAAAGTGGTGGTGTGTGACAACGGTACCGGGGTGAGTTTTAAACTTGGGCCTTTCGTTTAACCAAATCGTCGCCATTTTTGACCGCTTTGAAAGAATCAGGAAGTGGAGCCGCAATGCTAACTGGGCGTGTGGCTAATAGCTAGGCTAATTTTCATTCATCCAGACGTGATATGGAAACCACATTCAGGGGCGTCGATATTATTTCACATTCGTACTAAATACACCAACGTAACCTTAGCAAAACAATGTCCGTCGTCAAAATAAAAACACACCGGACGGGAGCGTTTGGTTTTATAAGCACTCGTACGATTGCGGCTAGCCATTTAGCCTGCTAGCTTTCCAGCTGTCTGCTGTTCCCGATAGGGCAACAGACCTCTTTGATGTGGGTTACCGTCAGGATAATGTTCACGTGTCATGAATTTAATTTCTCAAGCGCACATAATAATTAAATCAAACGTTCAAGTTTGATTTTGTAATGATTACGTTTTTTTCTTTAGGAAACTGTTAGCGTAGTTGACTAGGCCGTGTCAGGTTAATTAAGGTTTAATTAGTTTTCCGTCCGCCAGCTTGTGATTTCCTTTTTGAAATTGATCATTTAATATTTTTTTTGTTTTGTTTTGGCCTAACAGTAATTCAACAATTTGAAGTAGAGTATTTTTCGTGTCGGCAGACCCATCAGGAAGTGGTCGACTTGCAAAATCGTCATAAATTCCACACGCGCAGTAGTAGTCGCCGTTGCATTTTAACGCATATTTGAGATCTGAATTTGCACGAATATTATGGATACTTTTAGTTTTAGTTAATAACAGGGTTAGCAGTTGTCCAATTAGCATAAGAGGTATGTGTATTACTGCGGTGTGCAGGAATGTCACAGATGAGTTTTGCAGAAGAGACTTCCTCTCTTGCTACTTGTCAGCATTGAAACAGGATGTTGCAGAAAATGACCCATAAAAAGACATTTAGTATAATATTATGTGTCATCTGTACACTTTTAGCATTTATGAGTCAAGATTTTTTTTCTTTACCTCAATTTTTTTCAAGTAGGGTTGAAAGTATAAGGAAAAGACCAAAACAAGATGCGTTCTTTTTCTGTAAGGGACATAAAGAAGAGTAAAAAATACTCCTGCTCTCATTAAAAAAAACAAAAAACAAAAAACAAAACACTTTATCCTCCTGAGACCCAGCCAAAATTATCTCCACTTTTGTGTCCATTTTCTCTTGGCAAGATAGGAAAGTTAATTGCATCCCACCCAAACATGAGACATTGCTCCACTATAGTGGACAAAAATGAATGGTGGGTCTCGGGAGGATATTGAAGAATTTATAGAATTTTATGATAGTAGAAACTGGCTATTTAAGAGCTTTTTAAAATAATACAAAATTCTGCTTCATAAAGTGGTGTCATTTCAAAGAATAGATGTCGTTTACACATTCCTGTTTAAATGCTACTTCACTGAAAAAACTAAATTTAATCATTTAAAATAATTATTTAGTGGCGAGTAATTAATTTTTAAAAGATCCAAACGCACTTTAGAAGGAAGGCTTAATTATACTAGTTGCAGGAATAAAAGTCATGTATGCGTGAATGTCTTCATAATTGTCTTCTCCAACCATTTTTGTCTCATAGTTTGTCAAGTGTGGCTATGCTGGCTCCAACTTTCCAGAGCACATCTTTCCCGCCTTGGTGGGCAGGCCCATCATCCGCTCCACGGCCAAAGTGGGAAACATTGAGATCAAGGTACACAACACTTTTTTTGTAGAATAGAATGCCTTTATTGTCACTGTACAACAGGGACTCATTGAAATTAGGAATTATGCGCCAATAGTGCATATCAAATATTTGAGAACTATAAATAGGATAATTAGTGTAGAATAAAAAAAAATATCATAGGTGTGTAATCATTATTTTTCGTGTGTTTCTGTTTTGTTGTTATATATGGGACATTTTGACATCATAATTATTCAATAATTATTGAACGTTATTGTCTCTGAAATGTCTGTAGACCCGTCATGTTTAAACCGAATTAACTAACAAATGTTTTTATCTGACTATTTTTCCAAATAAGTTAGGCACTCTGATTTTTGCCAAACTGTGATGTCATAAACCATATTTGTATTGAACAATAGGGTTCGGGTTATGCACCTGTGCTGCCTCCATTAGCAAAAATACAGATGTTGTTTACTGTTAAATTTAAGTCAGGCTTTTTGTTGTTCCGCTCACTCCCCTCTTACTGTTTACAACATTTTTGTTTTGTTCCTACTGCGATTTTGTGCACACAAACTTCGTCTTCCTCCGTGTGTATTCCCCCGTTGAAGTAGAAATCCCACAAGATGGTAAGTTTAGGATGGCGTATTGCTCCCTTGCATCATCCTCTTGCCTGCCTGCCATGACGTGACTACTTTGCTGTTTTTTTTCTCTCTACTCACAAGTAAAGCTGTCTTTTTGACCTAATGAATAAAGTGCAAAAGCGTTGTTTGTATGTATTTTCCGCCAACTTTGTTTTTACAGATAAAGGCTAGTGAAATGGAAATGTATCACATTTCCAATGCGTTTTTAAACCAAGCGTGCGATACAGAGGAGCAAAAAAAAAAGTGATTCGATGGGGCTTCATTTCCCCGTCACTAGTAAAGACCAACATTCATATACAGCAGCCTGTTGCTAAAAATATTAATAAGAAATAAGACATTGACGGTCCGAGCACTTTTTTTCAATATTATGCTTAAATTTAGGAAATAAATAAATTCACTTAATTATCCGAGAAAATGTGTTGTACAGTTTTAGCGATGGGCATGAAATTGGGTTTGACTTTCGTAATGGGACATATGAAAAAGTCTGTACACTACGCTACTATAAAACAGGATGTTCTTAGAAGTGGCTACTGAGGTCAGTGTGTCATCAGTAGGTCTTTACAGAGAAACTACAAGAGTGTCAGAGAGATTTATAAGTACATGACCTTTGACATTTTCATGGATCAAATGTGTTGGGAGTTATGCCTTGCATTTAAAAGATAAAATTGATTTTCACCTGTAATGGTTATAGTACACTTTCGGATCTTCGGATCTAATTCACCCTTAGGTCCAATAACTTTAGTGAGCAGGAAATAGGTGCCCATTTTAAATGCCTGAACAAATTTCTACATTGCACTTTTCATCTTAAGTGTAGAAGAGATGGACATTTTTTCAGCTGTCATAATTTTAAAATCCTTTTTTTTGGGGGGGGGCATTGTCCCTCTCTCATTTTTTGGAATACTTTATGGTTCGCCAATGAAAACCAAACTTGCACAGGGTGACCTCATAAAACGGCCGCCATCGTCATCGGTTTGGAAGTTTTCATATGTGATGTGAGATTTAATCTAGTTACTGTGCGCAGCTGACAAGTATTACTAAAGCAAGAGAAAAATGTGCATGCGGGTTGATAGTGCATGCTGGGCAATGTAGTTCAAAAGCAGATAGCTGCGTGGTGGTTGACTCAGAATTTGACTTCTGATTTGATACTTACAGCCTGCCTGCCCGCCCTAGGATGTCCTTTGTCTATGAAATTAAATCTATTCCCCGTCTCTATTTGATCAGGATTTGATGGTGGGGGACGAGGCCAGCGAGCTGCGCTCCATGCTGGAGGTCAACTACCCAATGGAGAACGGCATTGTGCGCAATTGGGACGATATGAAGCACCTGTGGGACTACACTTTTGGACCGGAGAAGCTCAACATTGACTCGCGCAACTGCAAAATCCTGCTCACTGAGCCCCCCATGAATCCCACCAAGAATCGGGAGAAGATCATAGAGGTAGGCTTTTAGGGCGATGTCAAATGAGCTGCGACCATGTCGTTCTGCAAAACCGCACATTCAATAAATTCTTACATCTCGAATGATTTCTCTTGCAGGTGATGTTTGAGACATACCAATTTTCAGGCGTCTACATAGCCATTCAAGCCGTGCTGACACTCTACGCTCAAGGTAAGGACAGAGACCTCAGCGTTAATTGTTTGCCCTAATAAGCATGTCATGTTAAGGAACTCATCTGTGTGTTAACAGGTCTTCTGACTGGCGTGGTGGTGGACTCTGGTGACGGCGTGACACATATCTGTCCAGTCTATGAAGGATTCAGCCTGCCCCACCTTACCAGACGTCTGGACATCGCCGGGCGGGACATCACCCGCTACCTCATCAAGGTGCCACCATCGAACTGCGTTCTCATTAATTGCCTGCCCATAGTCAAGCTTAGCTGCAGTAATCCAAATAAAAATACAGAGACAGTAAATGGAACCAAATTAACACAAACATGGGTGCACGCAAGACTCCGGAAAGTCTCCTGGAACACAAAACAATAGTCTAAATCTGGGAATTTGTCGACTACAATACCATAAGAGCTGAAAGAAGATTGTACAGTGTGCTGTTTTGGTTTGCAGCAAGAGTTCAAATGGTCTTTTTGACTGTGAACAAATGTGCCTATTAACTGAGATGTAAGTTACAAGGGCCCAACCAATCTTTTTTTTTTTTTTTAACCAATGTTGATTTTGAGCAAAAAAAAAAAAAAAAAATACAGATAGCTGATTCAAGTGTAAAAATTATAATTAATACAATAGTATTTGGGGTGGCTCAGAGGCGTAGTGGTAAACATGCCTGCCTCATAATTCAGGGTGCTGAGTTCAAATCCACCTCATTCATTTCAGCCTTTCTGTGTGCATGTTCTCCCTTAGTCCGCTTGGGTTTTAGCCGGTTATTCCGGCATCCTCCCACATTCCAAAAACATGCATGGCGGGTGAACTGGACACTCTAAATTGTCCTTAGGTGTGACTGGATGCATGAATGGTCCTTTGTCTGTGTGCCCTGCAATTGACTGGCAACCAGTTCAGGCGCCTACTTCCCATACACCATGGGATAGGCACCAGCAGGCCTGCGACCCCAATGAGGATACGCGACTACAGAACGTGTATGAAAATAGCAATTCCTCTCAATCCATTTCAATAGGTTTCAATTATATGCTTATTTTACCTATTAAAAGGATGTTGTTCACTAATAGCAGGGGTCAACAATATACTTTATTTGGTGGAAAAACAGCAAAAATTGGCTATTATTTTTGGGTGATGTTTAAAATCAAGAGGGCCCTATTAGTTAGTACTTGTTCTTTTTTGTCCTCGTGAGAAAAAGAAAGCAGTCCCACAAGTCTCGTCAATGGTTACAAGCTTTCATAGGTGCTGCTGCTATTTTGATTAGCAACAGAATTAAAATGGGATGTGATTATGTTGTAAGTACTTACCTGTCTTTTGTAAAAATATATATTTTAATGAGAAAAGGGAGGACTGCAACTAAATGTGGCACATTTTTACGAATGTTGTTTTTCCTGCAGTTGCTGCTGCTGCGAGGCTATGCCTTCAACCATTCTGCAGACTTCGAAACGGTTCGCATGATGAAGGAGAAGCTGTGCTATGTGGGCTACAACATAGAACAAGAGCAGAAGCTGGCACTGGAGACCACCGTGTTGGTGGAATCCTACACGGTAAGAGCCGTGGACGGACGCGGGTGGACTTTATCGGTTGATTCCTTCCTGCTTTCCTTCTTTCCCTTCCCCGGTCTTCTTCACCCACTAACATTTTTACTGTTAACAAGCTGCTCTAAGTTGAATGTTGAATTTGATGTTTACAAAGGTTTTGAGAGGTTTTTATTTGTACTCTGAAAGGTGCTAACTATTTGGTTCAGGGAACTATATTGGTAGTGTTACCTTACTAGTAGGGTCTTCATTTGGCCTTCATAATTTACTCAAGAATTAAAGGTTCTGGACCAACATTTCCTGGAGCCTAATGATGGAAACATTCCGAATGTGGGATCGTGAATAGTTTTTGCAATAATTCCTTGTTTTTGCTATATAAATTGTGCTTTTTGGTTCAGAACTTTATTCATAGGTTTTTTAACAAAACAAGAACCTTTTCTTGGTAAATTATTTCTAAAGCTCCAGCAACGCCCGTGACATGATTTGAAAAGTTGGAAGTTAACCCGTTTTTACTTGCATGACTACATGTACTGTAGAAAGTCAAAAGTTGTTGCAACTGTAGATAGAAATGCCACACATCTGGAAATGAAGGAGTAAATCACATGCATGAAACAAGCTTCTTTTTGTAAAACGTGAGAAACAGATGAACTTAAACTCATGAATCCAGCTGCTTAATGCCACAAAATCGGACATTTTATGTACAAGTGTATTTATGGAGCGATGTCAAATTGTGCATAATTGAAACATTTAGCACAACAGGGAATTTCCATCTTAAAAAGTTGATTTGAACCGATTAAAGTTCATTTTTGATAAAAATAGTGTAGGACATTCAAAAAGGACATTTGTAATTTGTTCAACATAAACGCAGCTGTGTTTTTTTTTGTTTTTGTTTTTTCAATAGTTTGACAAGCAGCATATTTGAAGCCTGGTGTTTACCCTTTGGATGACAAATGGCCCCTTTGCATAAAAGCACAGCTTTATATAACACTCGTGTACGCTTAATTAATGGGCTTTGTTGCGGGGGCCGCTGTAAAGCTGAGATTCAAACATCTGGTGCTCGGCGCGGCGCTGCTCGTCCGCCAGTCTTGCTTTTCTTTCCGATGTCTTTTTATTTTTTTCCTCTCCTTCCAGAACCGCATAATCTAAACGCCTGCTTTGGCCAGCTCGTGTTGTGTCTCTGAGCTCATTGTGACCGCACGTGTGTGTGAGAGTTTTAAGAGAGAGTGTGTGTTTGGGTCCCCTCGAAACAAGGAGGCCAATGTATGCCTGGAGCCCGTGGAGTGCACGTGACATCATTTCCTGTGCAGCCACTTTCGCAGCGGCGCAGACTTCCTTTCGCTTGCCCTCGCTCTTTTCAATGAAGCCTTTTGATAGATGTTCACACTGACTTCTACAGGTACAAGTGTTGCCCCAGCCTCAATTTTGTAGTCGGACCTAAAATATTTAGCACAACTCGCTTGTGTTATTAAAGTAGAGATAGGCTGATGTTTCGTTTGTTTTTTTTCACCCAGGGCCAATTATTACTGTAGCTGTAAATAGGCCCAGACAAATATGGGCTTATTTTAGGCTGATATCAATATTTGTGAAAAATAAATAAAATTAAAAATAAACAATTAGCTTTTGTTTCCTTCCCATGCATTTTAGCACGTGTCAATTATTTTTTAAGTTAAGTTTTCTCTATTTATGGACCAGCATGGTACCTATTTCCTGCAAATAAAGTAGTAAATAATCAAGTAAATAAACAGGTAAATATATTGTTGAAAAAATCAAAACAAAAAAGAACAATTTGATTCCCAGAATGCATTGTGTGGCACAATTAGAGGTGTTCATGTGTCACGTGTTTGATTCGAGTAGTTCATATCTAGCATACATACACAATTTGGGGTTCACTATATGATTTCAATATTTTAAAGTGTGACCTCAGATTGTGTGGAAGAACATGACATCCAGTTCAGTTCTTTGCACAGTTTCCTTGCATTGCTTAGGCGAGGATCGCTTTATCCTCAATTACAATTTTTTTATTTCTTTGTTGAGTTGTTCACATTTCCAAATAAATGTGACCTTGTGTGTGAACGCTAAACGGCCCAAAACTGTCCTGCTTACACATATGCTATTGTTTCATTGAATTGAGTCCTATAAGTCAAAAGTATCAGTTGGTATTAGGCTTGCTAAAACTTTACCGCTTGTATGAGTGTAAAACAATGCCTGTGGGGTTCCTCACACTTTGAACCTGTTTTTGGTGTAATTAACCCCCCTCTCCTTCTTTCTTTTCATGTCCGTCCTTCCTCCCACACGTCTGCAGCTGCCAGACGGCCGTGTGATCAAGGTGGGCGGCGAGCGCTTCGAGGCGCCCGAGGCCCTCTTCCAGCCGCACCTCATCAACGTGGAGGGCGTGGGCGTGGCCGAGCTGCTCTTCAACACCATCCAGGCGGCCGACATCGACACCAGGTGGGTGCCGGCGCGGCTCGCGACCGGCTCTTCCTCCTATATGTGTCGCAAAGAAAACGTTTTTAACAACGCAAAAAAATTATCGTCCTCACCAGGCCCGAGTTCTACAAACACATCGTGCTGTCAGGGGGGTCCACCATGTACCCGGGGCTGCCCTCGAGACTGGAGCGGGAGCTCAAGCAGCTCTACCTGGAGCGCGTGCTCAAGGGGGACGTGGACAAGCTATCGGTGAGAAAATTCAGTCTGTCGTCATGCTAGGCAAATCGCTGGAGTTTAAGCGGCGCACACCTTTCAAATGCCCTAGGTTGCTTTTTGTGCACGTTTAACTGGTGCAGTTCACTGCTTTACCACCAGGTGGTGCCCTGAGCCCTAAGAGTTTCAACAATTGAACCCCTCTTTTGAATATTCAGTATGTATTGCGGTTCAAATTGGCTCACATTAATATTTACTTCAATAAAATCTTACCCATAAAAAATAGTTTCTCTATTTTTAATATTTCTGCTATATATCACTTACACAAGATGACCAGATCTTTCCAAGGGTTTAACTTGAGCAAACCAATTTGAGAACTTTTACCCCGAAGAAACAAAAAATTAATGTCCTCATCAGGGAATTTACTGGAGCATATTTCACAATCAACGGGGTTTAGTTTTTTTCTTTTCGTTGATGAGACCTCCTCCCAAGAAATATTGTTGGCCTTGTTCTTGTTTTGTATAGTTTGTTTATTTACATGCGCTCTATGTTCACTCAGTTTTTTTTTTTTTTTTTTGTTCTTTTGTTATGATTGTTGAGGATGCTGTAAAACTTTTGCTGTACTAAAGAATCAAGTGGAGGGAAGAAACATTCAAGCATCCTCTTTTTTTTTTTTTTTTAATTATTGTAATAGCAAGAACATTGACCCTCCATATAGTCAAACTTTTTATAACTAACTGAATAGTTAAGAGCAAAAATAAGCCAACCACAGTTCATGGTGAAATTGATAAAACACGAATAAAATGGAACGACATTGACTTTTATTTTCTCCTTTTCCCCAGAAATTCAAGATCCGCATCGAAGACCCTCCCAGGCGGAAGCACATGGTGTTCCTGGGTGGAGCGGTACTCGCCGACATCATGAAGGACAAGGACAACTTCTGGCTCACCCGCGAGGAGTACCAAGAGAAGGGGGTGCGCGTTCTGCAAAAGCTGGGTGTCACCGTCAGATAAAAACACACATCAAAACACACACGAAAAAAATATATCTATTTATCCTTTCCCTCGTTCCGCCATCAACTCTCCTCTTTCTCGCTGTCGCCTTTTCACTTTTACGCATTTCACCTTTCATGGCAAACGGTTCCAACTTTTTTTTTTTTTGCACAGATCCCATTTAGCGTTAAAAATAAAGGTCGACGTTAATTGACAGGGATGTCTTGAAGGGAAGCCTACAAGCTTTTTGATATCACAATCAGGGTCCACCCAATGTAATTTTTTTCCTTCGACTAATCACATTTTTATAAGTGACAGGTTTTTTTTTTTTTGTTGTTCAGGGAGAGGGATGATTTATGCCATTGCAGTTTTTCCCCTCGCCTTTGTTGCAGTGCACTACTACCATTGTAAATGTGTGTAACCATGGTAACAGAAGTTTGGTTTGAATGAAGTAGAACTTCCTTTAAAGCGGGGTTTCCCCCAAATTTGGGTCTTAACTCGGACCTTTGGTGACGACGCCCAAATTTGGAAGTCGGAATGGGCTTGTACTCCAGCTCCACGCTAACACACCTGTTGTAATCCAAGCAGATATCTGTATGGAAAACAAAGATGCTAATGTAGTACTTGACAAGTTCACGGGTAGCCATTGGGTGCCACTTTATCAAGAAAGCTAATCAAATAAAAAGAACGAATGCACCTTAGCGTGTTCTCGGTTCCAATGTTGTCGATATAAAAGGCTTCGAGTTTACAAGCCATTTGTGAAAAAACATATTGAACTTTACCCCAATTTGTCGGAATATGCTGTAGTCTATAGCTCTGCTATGCTAACACAATATTGAAGTTGTGAATATAGTACAGTAAATATTTCTTTATGAAATTATACAAGATAACTGAAAAGATAACAAAAACCATCTGACATTCATCTACATTATTGTTATAGTGAATTGTAAAGCGTAGTTTTTGGGCTAAGTTTTGCCATTTCGCCAACTTGCGGCGGTTCTGATACAAAGTTATGAACGGCTACGCAAGGAGCTAGCTAGCTAGGAGTGACGAACCAAATTTCGGAATGGGTTACGAAGTTACACAAATGCTTAAGTTGTCCCGATTACGATAAAACTAACAGGTAGTAAAAGTTCTGCGCTAACAAATTCATTACATATCATTTGAAACGTCTTCCGTCTGTACGTTCAGAAAGGAGCCACTGCGTGTTTTTTTTTTTTTTTTTTTGGTGTGTTTGTGTGTGCGAGAGCTGCCCTGCGAGAAACATGTCCTCCATTAGCAGCAGAGCATATTGTAGTAGTAAAAATAAATAACAAATAAATAACGATACAGAGCTGGGCTCTCTGTTTACGTTATCTTAATTTGTGTGCAAACGAGAACATTGAGTAGTCGACGGCTACTTTTAACGCAGGAGTCACAGATTAATGCCGAGATTAAAAAACGGGAAGTATGTGTATGTCGGGATTGTTGGAAACAGACGATCAGGTTTGTGAATGTACGGATGTGCCTACATGATAAATGTGGTGAAAAATTTGTGGGAAACCCTGACTTAAAGGAGCGTGCACACACACACAAACACACACACAAAAGAAAATGATAAAGAAGCTTGCTAGTATTTAGTTGTGTGATGGTACTTGAAGGGCTGTATAATCGACCTTAGTGTTGATCAAAAGCTCTGGTGTTGTATATTTACTCAAAATGCAGCAAGTCACAAAAGGTTGAAATGGAATAGGCTGTTTTTTTCTTTTTTTGAGATTTTTTTCCCCCCCAAGTCCCCCTGGCGTGATTAATACTGGAGGCACTTCATGTTATGATTTTTTTTTTTTTTGATGATTTTTGGATTGTATATTTTTTTTCCTTTCTCCTTTTCTGTGGATGTCTTATCCAGTGCCAAGTGCAGTTCATGTTTTATTGTATGTCTTTGCTCTCCTATTTTTTTTTTTTTTTTGTCGCCACCATTTGGTTTTGACTCTGTTGTTCATAGCATAACTGCCTAACGCTGATTTAAATAAAAGTGATTTATAAGGATGCCTGCCTAGCTTATTCGTCTCTCTCCTGTGTTTGACTTTAATCCGTAACTCTATATCATCCATGAATTTATTTATCCACCCATCCAAGTATCCATCTCTTGCACGACATCAAGTAAACGGGATGAGGAGGAAGTGGAAGAGTGGCGCCAGCAAAGGAAGAGGGTGTCTTTTCTTTGCCTGAAATAAAATGTAAAAAAAAAAAAAAAAAAAAAAATAGAAGAAAGCCTTCTCCAGCCTTGGTTCCATTTTAATCCCTCCACTCCTGCCGCCACTTCCCCGGTGACCCTGACCTCTTACCTCCTGTTTGAAGTTTTCTTCTCCTCACAGACAGGAAGCAGGGAAGGTCATTTGGCACTGGAGCAACTTGTCGGCCATTCTCGTGTTGCGACTGTACATTTCTTTTTATCCTGTCATCTGGAGCACAAAAAGTAAAAGACTGTGTTTTAAACAAGATGGTAAGTGTTCCTTATTCCACTTTAACCTTAGCAAAAGAATTAGCACTTAATGAAAAAAAAAAGTGCAATTTCGGGGCTAAATTTCATGTGTTGCTAAAGCCAATGACATGCTCCATAAACCTCGTGAACAAGCGATCTATGTTTTTTCTGGAGTTATGTGCTGGTTCTTATGACAATTGCATTACGGAGCAGAGTTCAATAACCTGCATTCAAACTTTAGAATCACACATGTTGGCAATTATTTTAAAAAAATCTTTAAAAAAAAAAAAAGTCTTTCCGTTTGGCTGACGTGACATTTGAAGGGCCTGTAAATGTAATTGGCTAGTAATCACGTGATTCCCTCGTGACAGCACGCACCTGTCAAAAATAGCCAGCACTGAGCATATCAATAATTTATTTTTTAAGAGGCCCACAGTGTGAAAACAGATGAGTAACAGATGGTAATGATGTAATATTTTGGAAAAAATGTCATCCCAAGAAACCTAAACACAAGTGACGTCATGATAAATAAACTAATTTCGATATCTCAAAAAAGTCATCTACCCTTCAAAAAATGACTACTACAACTAATAATGATGGAGGTTAATAATCTTAATGAAAATCAATATTTAAAAACAAACGTCATCTGATCCCAATTTAGTTTGTAAAAGCTGACGCCTCTTCACTGATCGAACGTAATTGGTAGAAGAAGGTCAGGTGACTTCCAATATCTGAATGCCCGCGAGACTGAAATTTAGGTTAATTTTATGTACACAAACAAAAGTTAAACAGGTATAATATCGCACACTACGAATCCGATATCGCCAAGCTTAAACGTATAATAATTGCTGATATCACGCAACGGAATAAAGAACTACAAAAGAGAGAAAAATCGTCAACCTTATCTGAAGACACAAATACCTGTGGTAAGTTTGAGTCAAAATGGCTGCCGGGGGGGGGTCCTCTTTTCTACTGCTAACCAGGTAATAGCATTACCTCACCAAACATTCAGTAATTATGAAACCGTTTTCGCATATTTAATGTCTCTTTTCTATAAGCAGTCAGCCATCCCAAATTATCCTTAAACATCAACTTTCTTCGTCAAAATGAATTAAAATGTCATTATTCCGTTTCAGCCCCTGTAGAAAAAACATTTTTTTTTCCACAGGAAAAATAAATACATTGCAGCATGTTTCGATAAACTGTCCATTGTTCTTTTGCTTGTTTGTTGTTACACTCGTTGCTTTCTTTTATTGCAACTCAAGACAAATAAATAAATAAAAAGGTTTGAGAGGAGACTTAGCTGTCAAAAAATGAATACTTGTAAGTTGAGCTATCGTTGTATTCGAATTTCGATTGTATATTTAGATCTGTGCTTTTACTTGTGATCGTTTCAGACAGCAAAGAGAAACATAGAGGATACAAGAAGGTCTGATAGCACTGATTTTTAAATATATTTGAAGTCCTTGCCTATCTTTGGACATGCAGCGCCATAAGCGTCGTTTTTTCCTGTAAAAACGCTTGTAGAGGGGCCGCATTGACCCTGTTCTGAGCGCAGCAATCTTAAATGTTTGCACATGTGCGCCGCTGTGACTTTCTTTCTTTTCTTTTTTCTTTGCATCCTCCAAGCTTAAGCAGGCCCCCCAAAAGCCCTGCGGGACCCATGCTTTTTTTTTTTTCATTCTCTCTTCTCTCTCCAGAGCCTCCTCACTCCGTCATTATCGCCCACATGCTTTTTGCAGAGACATCCTGAGCTTGAACGGCCTCTCGATGGCTATCACATGTTTCTGCTGAGAAGGGGAGGCAGCTGGGAAGGAGATTTTTTTTTTTTTTTTTTTTTGGGGGGGGGGGGGGGTTGAAGAACTATAACTGCAGTTTTTGTAAGAATGGTTTACTCCAGTTTTGACTTTGAAAACTAAAACAAATGAAGTCTGCAGTGGTGCCATGAGTTTCATGTTTAGTGTAATTTGAAACACTTCAAGACGGTCATTCCTTTTGTTACGCTGCGATAGTGTTAGTTGTTTTTTTACAGATAAAGAATATATACCAGTGAGTAGGCATAGCCGTATAAAAAGGTTGATGTTTGAGGTTGGAGGTCTTAAAAATAACGCACTAGCGATTGGGCACTTAGACAACAGCACAATTGAAAAACGAACAATGTTAATTATTTAATTGTACTAAACATAAACTTAAAAATGGTGTTTTCAATGTGGAAAAAATATAGCTTCAATTTGAGGATATTACTAATATTTTTGCGCAGGATTATCATACAAGGTTATCAGAATCTGATATCGACCGACGCCTACCAGTGAGTAGTCGTAGTCTATTGTCTGTCTACATGTGTTGCTTCCCTGTTTGTGTTGAAATATCCATAAGGGTTCTGACACCATGACCAACGATACTACACATTACCATAGTAATGTTCTGTAATGAATGAGTGAAATTAAGATAGTTGACATTCCAAAAAAATTATGCGGTTGTAATTCTCTTTGTTAAACGTTTAGTTTGACAGCGCAAATTTCCTTCTTTCGGAAGTGAGTAGCGTCCTTTTGACAATCAGCAGACAGACTCAGATGTGCCTTCAACATTTTCTTTCCTTTTATTGGCGGCGGAAGGCAAACACACATTTCATTTCAGTTTTTCTCACAGAACCGACCACCCTCACAAGCCCCCCCTCCCGACATCCACACGCGCACACACGCACACTCGCACTCGTTATCTACAAAGTACTTCCTGTTCCTTCTCAAAAAGCAAGCGCTACATCCATCGTACGTTAGTTAGAAACAGTTATTAAAAAAATACAAATAAAAATGTACAACATACACTTATATAGTATATATGTATACATATATATTTATATATACTGTATATATGCTTATATACAGTATACATACATATATATATAATATAATGCTCTTATGTGTTTTTTTATGTTTGTTTTTTACAGATGTAAAAATACTAAGCGTAAAAAAATGGGTCTGATTCAAATACAGGGAGTCATTTTTTTGAACTTTAATACGCGACAAGAGACGATGCGTTCAGGCACTTGTAAATTGGCTCTGAAAGGACACACAAAAGAGTGGACGGAGAGGGAAGAAAAAAAAAGACAAACACATACTTTCTTATACTGATTGTCTCTCTCCCTGATGCGTGACACCACAAACGGGTTACTTTTTCATCCCCGCAGATGCAGCACCGGGGGATTTAAAAAAAACGACAACAAAACAAACACATCAAGGACGCAAAAACACAGGACGTGTGAGAAAGGACTCAAGGAAAAGGACATCCTCAGCCATTCCGGGCTTCAACTACAGTAAGTGACATTTCCTTGGCACCACAATTGGGATGGGAGCTTTACTTCCTAGATTTGAGTTGAGTCGGGGGGCGGGGGACAAAACCCTTTGTCCTTTTGAACATTTTCTTTGTCGAAAATAGATGTTTATGTCAAACTCTTTTCTGCTTGGGGTGGGACAAAACGTTGCGATGTCAATATCGGAATGTTGGCACAGTATAGATAGCCATACATCAGTTTTCAGTGCTGTATCAGTACACTCACTCCAGCCAATGTGACTATTTCTATGATACGACAATATCACTACTGTATCGATTAGTGATCGACTGATTATCGGCCGGGCCGATGATCGGGATTGATTAGTTTTTTTTTTAGTCTGACTGGCCGATATGAAGAAATCAATGTGAATGTGTTGCCTGTTATGCTGTTTTTTATTCCAAATAATGCAAAGAAAATAGTTTCTTTATCGTTAAATGATTGTTGCATTTCGATGGATGATCATTGTTTTGTTTGAGTAAAGGGAGGTTTTATCGATAGAGGTACTTCTGGTTTGACGATGACGCATTTCCGTTTCCGGGTTTGCAGACGGCCGCGCGAAACCAACAGAATGCTGTCTGACGCCATCCTCAGTGAATTATCAGGCAGGAATGCCGTAACTTTATTTAATTTATATTTCAAACATATGACTATAGATATTAAGGTACATTTTCGGCGTTTTGCCGATAGAGGTACTTGCGGTTTTGCCGAGCTATTTTCTATTTGTGTGGTTCAATAAACATGCTTTAGGCATTTCAGTGAAGTTCAGTACTTTCATTATTCTTTTTTTTTTTTTTTTTTACGGCAATTTTTACACTTTTACTGCAAATGATTATTGGCTCCAAATATCAGTTATCGGCCTCCTCAATTACTAATCATTGGTATCGGTCCTGAAAAACCCATATTGGTTGATCTCTAGTATCCATGTACCAATGTCAGATATTGCACTCCCAACATCATATCGCTGCAGTATCGACAGGTCGATATCAGGGATTGAGACAGAGTTGAAATGCCGATGTCATGGCATTGGTACGCTAACGTAAGATATTGCTTTTTTTGGGGGGGGGGTCAGATGATTAAGTTATGAAAATATCCTCTATCTTATAAAATAATTGAATTTCAGGTATGCTTGCATGTTTCTGTAATGTCACTTAAATAGCTGAATTTCTTTTTCCTATTTATCATTTATCATAATTGTTGTCTATACTTCATAATCGGGTAATTTGAGTTGTGTAATTCTTTGATCCACATCATTTATGGCATAATACTAGTATTGATTTTAGCAACGTGTTTGTTCAGATTTAACAAACAAGTGAAACACTTAAATGTTAGTATTTTGCCACCTGCCGTTGTAAGTGGTTGAAAATGTTTAAATTCATTTTGTTAGGATTTGTGGTTTTGAGTCGGTGCTCCTCCATTATGACCGGTGGCCTTAGCCGATTGTACGTCGCAGATTTTAAATATAAAAAAAATAGTTTCGACCAAGTTTGTCACTGCGAGTTCTGCAACGGAAATGTTTGCTCCGGATTGTTAAGGCAAGAGGCAGAAAAAAAAAAAGAAAAGCAAACAATTCTTTGCTTCAAATCCAAAGGATGGCAGGTTTTCTGGATTTTGGTGATGTTTGAGGCACCTTTTGGACTAATAATCATAAGAATAATTAGCGAGCGTGACTGGAGGCACCGCGAGTGACCCACAAAGCCAAAACATCCATTTTATTTCCTGCTAAGCGAAAAAATAAATGTGATCTTTGGGATATTTTGATTGGTAGGATGTGGACGACATTTGAGGTGTAAAACGTCTGGATTGAAATGGGGATACCAGAATAGGAACGTAAATAATAGAACAAAGTTAAGAGTACAGTATTCCCCCGCATATTTGTATATTTGGTTTTTGGAACCTGTCAACTCACATTCACTTTTTTTTTTCTGTGCTCTGGCAAAAGCCACGTTTCATTAAAAAAAAGTATTGCTTTGGTGCCAAGGAACTATGTTGAAGTAAGGGGAGGAGCTTCATGTAATCGAGCCATAACCTTGTCTAATAGACAAGTAGTGCTTTACCGCCATCTTGTGGCAATTATAAAGCTTTTTAGAGGTGTGTCAATAAACGCAGACTTCAGGTTTTTTTTTTTTTTTTTCCACGCAAGGCTCAGTCCTCGTATTGGCGGGAGAACACTGTAATTCAAATTCTCTGATGACAAAGTCAGTGTACAAAGTATAAAGTACCTGCATATGTGATACATATATGTTCAGCTATAAAACAAAAACAGAAAAAAGGCCCCCCGAAAGCGAGTGCGGTCTCTCGCCCGGAAATGGAGCATGGAGCGACGAGAAAAGTTTCTGCCTTTAGGGGGAGCTTATCTTCCCAGGCCTCTCAGAGAATGCACCAGTTTTTCTTGACTTTTTGGCTTAATTCAGTTCCAGGAATTTTCAGGCGATCAAGCGAAACCTCAACGGTTCTCCCCTGTCCTTCACTGTGCTTGTGTTGGGTCCTGTTTTTTTTTTTCTTTTTTTTCCCCATCCGTCCTCTCAGCTGAGGGCTTTATGTCGGCCGCCGCAGCAACCGCATGCCAGGCCTGCCCGGTGGCACGCATTTAGCGGCGGGTACAGGCAGAGGCAGGGCGCCACCAGAGACAACCCCAGCAAGGCCAGCCAGCGCGTGCCCAGCCGGCCGCCCTCACCCCCGTCGCAGGTGCACGGGTCCGAGTAGTCCCCTTCCGGGTCAGACATGCAGTGGTAGAGCATGGTGTCCGCCAACCACATGCAGCTGACCCGCCGGACGCAGCCCCGCACGGGGTCCGGAGCGTCCTGGCACCGGCCCCGCCTGTTCTCCGCCATCAAGAAGGACTCCCCGCAGTGCTCGCAGTGGGCTCGTTCCAGACCGTCCTCCTTGCGGCCCTTACCCCCGTTGGTGGACAGGGATGAACTGGGCAGGAAGGACCGAGGCTGGTTGGAGACCACGGAAAAGCCCTGGCGGTAAGACCCGCCGTGGTGGCCCTTGACAGCGAAAGGTCCGAGGGCCGGGTCCGAGGCTGAGGGCGACAAGGCGGGAGCCAGGGGGTATGTGTAGTCGTGCTTCTGTGCCTCGGTCTTGGCGAAGTGGACATAGGATTCCGTGTCGTCCATTTGGATGAACTTGTCGCGCATTGTGGCGTGGCGGTAGTCCTCGTAGCCCGTGAGCCAGGAGCGGTCGGACGGACGTGCGTGGAGGCGTTCACTGGCCCGCTCCCAGCTGCGCTCGCGCGGGTTGATGCGGACGATTTCCTCATCCTCCTGAAAGGTGACATGGGGAAGCCTGGACAAAGGCTGTGGAAAGAAAGAACACTTTAACACAGTGGTCTTCAAACCTTTTTCAAAGATGCGCCTTCTGTACCGCCCCTCTATGAGTGCAAAGAATTTTTGGACTTAAAAAAGCGTATTTTAATTCAGCAACTCCAGAAGATGGCTTATGGAAGAGCATGTGTTTTATTTCTGGCTTGTCTGTTGGAACATTGCGTCACGCAAATTCACATCTATATAAAATAAAATCATACAATGTCTTGCAGAAAAGTCTCTTAAAAAATTTAGCAATATGTTTCATGTTCCAATTCATTTGCTCTTAATTTGAAATGAAAACAATGCACTATTCCTGTCATGTCATTGTAAAAAAACACCATATTAGACATACTCATACCCGCAGAAACCATTTGAAAATCCCACGTACCCCCACAAGAACCTTCACGTACCTCCATTTGAGAACCACTGCATTAACCAAATGATTCTAAACTGTTCGATTGGTACTCAAAATTGGATCACAGAGATACTAAAAAAAATTAATTGCGTCCTCAGTCTAACACTTTCTTTAGTTTGTCTTATCGGGGATAGAGTAAAATTCTAACCTGGTCCAACAGATAGTGGTCTGAGAGCCGGTATGGTTCGTGGAGGTTGTGGCGATACCCCAGCATGCACCTGTGCCTCTGCGGAAGGGGCGAGGACTCGAGCGGCGGCAGGCAGCTCTCCAGCTTCTGGGAGGAGGAGTTGGACGAGCTGTCGGTGGCGTTCTAGAGAAGAGAGGAGGAAGGGGACAAACAAACACAGGATGAGAGCAGAGTTGTCATTGGATGCGACAAAAAAAAAAAAAAAAAAAAAAAAAAAGTCGCCGGGAGGGGGATGTTGCGATTTGACAAACAAAAACAGGAAGGCTCCACTCTGATTGGGCAAAAACAGGAAATGAGAGCATTGTTTTTCAGTCCTTAGCTTCCTCATTTGGAAACGGGGCAAACATTTCAACGCATCTGCCTACTGTTAAAATGGAACCATCAAAGCAAGCAGGTAGTCCTTAATGCCTTTAGGGAAGGATGGCACCGTGCTCTAAAATGGCTGGTCACATTGTGTACAGTGTTTTGAAATGAATGTTAAACATGTCTGTCAACAATTGTTAGTCCATATATTAGCTTGACATCTGATTTGGGGTCAAATCTGTTTTAAAAAAAAAGCAAAAAGCTCATTTAGTTGACCAAAGCTTTGGCTAGGATTAGCCCTTACTGACATTCCTTGCAGCTCTCTGGAGTATTGTTCTTATGATAGTTGCTCTGAAAGGGAATTCCCTACGGAAGCCTGCTGAGCGAGCCAACCAGTCACCCCCCCAAAAAAAGCATAAAAATAAAAAAACAGAGTTCCAACAGTCTTGAGCCCTCAGTGTTGACAGGTTCGCATGTTCGATCCACTTTACTTGTTCATGTCATCCGTATCCTGACGGCCTTTCTGCCAAAAGAGTGTCAGGGCATCGCTCCAAGTCAAATCTTGGCCAGACACCGCACACGTCTGGCCATGCAGCACGCGGGCAGATCGATTTCAGACAGGCACACTGGAGGTCAGCCTCGGCTGTCGCAGGGGCGTAGGGGCCCTCGCCGCGCTCCGGCTGACGGGCGTGCGTTTGGAGATACGGCCTAAATGGACCATGTCATGACGGTAAAATACGGTATAAGGGTTTGTCCGCGTTACGTTTTGGGGGTCTAAGATCGTGACAGTGTAGGGGTCAAAAACAATTTTCAGCTTCGGTAAACACAGCAACACAAACTGTATTTTCTTGGGTCAAATGTGTTTCCTTCAGAAAACAAAACACAGATGCTAAACAGTATAAAAAAGATTTAAACGGTATAAAAACATGCTAACTTAAATTAATTGAACTAAATGATAGTGAAGCGGTGCAACAAGCCCACACAATCGGCGAAACCTGCCTAATACCACCACAACTATCGATTTGTTAACCTATTTTAAGCATTTTGCATTGTGTGTTTGCATTGCATTAAGCTAACTGTTGGAAAAGTTGTGGCAGTTTTTAAATACATAAGTAAATAGTTTGATATTTTAGTTTGACAATCACCTTTAACTGCTCGTGGGATCACTCTTACATTTTACATGCATTTTTTTCCAAAATGTTCACTACTCACTAGGGCTTTGACGAATGATGATTTTAATAATCAGTTGATTTTTGTAGATTAATCAAATCCAATCCTTTTATTTTCCATCTATTTCTTGAAAAAATATTATATTTTATAATTTGGTGACTTGTTTGTTCTAAAACTAGGAAAAAATGTTAGTTTAAAAAAAAAAAGCAGATCATTCTAACTATTTCGTTTTGATTCAACATTGTCATGATCTGTTTTATGAAGGACTTTAGAAATCTGACATTATAAATTGCGGAGAGGCATCCATGCCCGGAGAGAACCCATACGGGCTCAGGGAGAACATGCAAACTCCACATAGGAAGGCCGCAGCGAGGTGGATTTGAACTCTGGTCCCCGAACTGTGAGGCGGATGTGCTGATTTGAAAATGTTAGGTTTCTAAATGATTAATCAGTTATGGAAAAAAATAATTATTGCTTATCTTTATCATCAATAAGTTAATGAATCCATCAATAGCCGCAACTGTACTATTCACCAAATTGCTACTACTTGTGAGGTGAATTTAATTGAGTGACCATAATGTGTTCACATCTCAAATAAAACAACTTATCTTGAAAAAAACAGTGTATCTCAAGGCACAAATGTACTAGCAGAGCTTATTGGCGAGGATCTGATAAAAGCGACTATCTTTAAAACAATGTTTCTCACTTTACACATCTGTTTTAGCCATGGTGTCATATTCACCCCTCGGAAGTTATTCCTAAGAATGATCACACGGACATTCTGTTCACCTCTAGTGCTTTGATGCCGTCCATCTGGCACATGGCGAGGCCTGAACTCTATGAATTATTTTCCAGATTTATATGACCCAGATATATGTGTGTGTGCATGAACTATACCCGTTATATCCTGGATGCGTTCCTGAGCAGCGCTCCCCACATGGACACTGCCATGCTGAGAATTCCAGCCCCCCTCCTCCTCCTCCACCCCCTTCTTTGCCTTCTTACAAAGCCCTAGCGGAGCAGTCGGCCAAAAATAACAAAACATACCGCCTGTACTCTGGCCTGCGAGGCTGCGACTAATTCAAAACAGGATTGGACTGCTCACTGCGAGCAAGTTTGAGACTTTCTTCTGGACGTCTTTTCTCCAATTTCCAATTCTGGATACTTCCGAGTTAGTTTCCAGGCTTTTGCGTTATCCTCTTGGGATGAACCCAGAACTGACCCCCAACCCCTCCTGTCGCATCCACTCCCCCTGTTCCGAACGAGCCAAAATATAGACAGCGAGACAGAGGAGACGTTTTGAAAGGGAGGAGGAGGACGACGACAAGGAATCATTTAGGGAAGTATGTCCCCCCCCAAGCCCCCCTTCCCACTGTCCCCTGATGGCTGTAAATCTGCTGCCGCATTTTGCGCCGTCCGCGACTGCACGCTTGGCAAGCTCTGTCGCCACGCTGCTAAGTTTGGGGATAGGTCATTAATAGAGGCTAAAAGGAACAGCAGATAAGCAAACAACATTTAAAATATATGATGACGTTCCCCCGCTTTGCGCTGTTCATCGTTTGCAACTGCATTGTACCCCAGATTGTTAGAGCACCACTTTTTCCTGTGGTTTTTTTTTTTTTTTTTTTTACAATTACACACTCCCTATGGAAATATTTACCTGACATATATTTACATTTTGGACATGTAAACACTTTCATGTAATTTAACATCCCCCCAATGCGTCCGCAGTTGAGATTTGCACACCTTTTACCAATTTATCTTCTGAGTAGTTTTATCTCGGTTTGTATGCACCGCTGCTCCATTTGTGTTAAAGTATCTTTTGTTTGAAGGTATATTATAGTCACTTTATAATCTATATTCATTTCTATTCGGTTGTCTATGACTATTTATGGGCTGCGAAACTGAATTTGAATAAGTACTTGACCCCACTGTTTTGATCATGGATGAGGCTGGAACGAATAGTAATGGGCTACGCACCATGTTTCAAACAAGGATGTATTTTGGGATAAAAAGGCAAAATCTGGTGAGAATAATTTTTCATTATGACCCTAGTTAATGCCTGACCACCATTGCAGATATTTCTGGCAACATTCTAGTAGAACCATTGTGACATTTCTTGCACTGACAGACTGATGGAGGGAAGGAAGGCCATCACATGAGCTGTGAGGGAATTCTTATCTTAAGAAGCACTATCCAGGAACTATTTGGGGAAGTTTTCTTCCTAAGATACCGTTAAAAAAAGAAAAAAAATCAATCATCAAGAATACTGTCATTGTTAAGGGTCTGAAGGATCCTGCTGTCCTTATCAGCGAGGTTAAGTTGCCTGTTTTGCACCTTTATTACTTGCTAGTAACCATCACAACGTAAGCGTACAACCAGTTCAGACCCGACTAACTAGTCTTGTAAATGGAGCACCAAAAACAAGTAAATAATCTTGGAGTCTAATAAGTTTGCAAAGTTTGCTCATCCTAAAGGGCAATATAGTAGAACAATTTAGCTAGCTGCTTAAAATGTAGAAAACAGATACAGATAAACACGATTATTAATCACGATTATTCATCAGGTTTGGTCAAACATGTCTTTATTGCCCTTTTTTGCTGAACAAGCACTATTTAAACAAGGCTTCAAGGCTTGATACTTACAAATAATAATAAACTAAAGTAATGAAATTTATGATCATTTCAAACCAAATTTATTAAACTTTTTCGGCTATTTAATTTTTCAAAATGGGTCTCAATTGACAGCTAGCGCTGTATATACTGTATTGGGAATCCAGTGAGAAACTCAACGCCATTTCACACTGGTAAATAATATATTAGGGTGAGAAAGCTGAGGCTTTTGTCATGCAAAAATATGGGAAACATTGCCCCCTGGTGGTAGGACGACAAATTGCTTGATTTGACAGGTAGTGTAGTCAGCTTTTTAAATGTTAATATCGCTGACGATCAGCTTAATTAATCGTGGCAGCAAATATCGTGAGCTCGATTAAAATTGGATGAATTGTGCAGCCCTACTTTGCGGGTATTTTTGGAAATCTAAACCCCGCGATAAATGAGGCAATGGTGGATACTAGCAAGATGACAGCTCATGCTTACGGACAATGATACAATTTAGCCGAAAAACAGCTAGTCAATCTTGCAGGCTAGCAAGTTAGCACAGTTAGCTCATCTTTAAGGGTCATAGCAAAACTTTGCTAGTATCTTAAATTTGTCGCCCAAAACAGGTGGTCAATCTTTATAACTATAGCAAGGCAGCAAAAGTGAGCTGATCAATAAGGATAATAGTCAAACTTAGCAAGCAGCATAAATTGGCCACTGAAAAAAGATAGGCAATCTTGGAGGCTAGCTAGTTAGCAAAGTTAGCCCATCCTTAAAGATAATAGAAAAACTTAGCTAGCATCTTAAAACGATCATTTGAAGCTGGTAGTCAATCTTGGAAACTAGCAAGATAGCAAAGTTAGCTCATCTTTAAGGATACTCTAATGGCGCAGCTTAGCTAGCAGCTCAGGTTGGATGCAGTAAACAGATAGATGCTAGCGAGTTAAGTCATCCATTTGGCTAATAGTCCATATTGTCTTTTATAGGAAGTATAACAGAATAGTAAGAGTGCCTTTTGAATGGACATAAGGATTTCCCAAATCCGAATGTTGTTGAGTCCCGTGACAGCAGCCTCTTTTGGCCTCTTTGGGTGTTTGTGTGCGTCTCTGCGGTGGCGGTACACTCCCAGCAGAGCACCTATTAGTCTTGGCCATTGCAGACAGCCAGAGCCCAAAAGATGAACCCACGAGGCACTTCCTCTCATAAATCAGCCGCTCCGCACTAAGCTGGGAAACAGCTGCGAGCCGCTCGTTTGCTTGCTGCTGCTCTCTTTTTAAGCCGCCCGAGTGGGTGGAGGGAGGCTTGAAGGGGGGTGGCTGGGGGTAAAGGGAGGCAGTAGGATACAGGAAGTAACCTTCTGACCCTGCCTGCTGCTCTTGGTGTCTGGTTACAAGGAGGTTGGGGGAGGGATCCGCTTAAGCACAATTTTTTTTTTGTGGAAATTTTTATTTTTTTTACTGCAAACAGCGCTAGTGTTTCCTGTGAGTTGAACGAAAAGAAAACACCCTTACGGTGAAGACGTCGTCATCGCCCAGCTCGCCCTCGTTCTGGAGTGCTGTAGAAGAGGTTGTGGAACCTATAAGGGGAAAAAAACTCAACTTAAAATCATTTATGGTGGGGTTTGCAACGTTGAGTAATTGTGCTCTTTCTATGAGGACATTTTTGACTGAGAATTTGTGTCATCACCTAAATAAATACGCAATTGCTTTTATTTTTTTGATGTCAATATTTTCTCTTAATGAAAATATCGTATTTATCTACTAATAATTACGATCAGTATCAGCCCTGGACAAACATATTGGTCTATCTCTAATGTTTATGGAAATTGAAATTGGCAAATAGATAGATTGGGGAAATTTGTTCCAAATATAAAAACAAAATAACAGAACGTAAAGCAATAAACGGGTTTGTGTATTTAGGCCAAAAAGCTCACTCTCTCTCTCACACACTGTCGTGATCATGTTGATGAACCTCGGGCCTCGAGTTTGACAGTGGTGGTTTTTTGTCACTGTTTCTTTCCTCCAAAGCGTCAATAAGCAAACCTCGTTACGATAAAGTTAGTTTGGAAGCTGCTCTGTTGGGACAATAGTGTTGGGACATTCCACGATTCACAGTTGTAAAAGCTTCAAGACTCTCCGGGGATGACTTTGTTTTGTGCACTGGGAACAAAAGAGGGCCTTTCCCAAAAGGTTCCCACCAAGTATCCGGTTATTTCAAAATGTCAAAAAGCCAAAAGATTCAGAGACAACTGACTATGTTATGCAATACACTTCTAATGTAGCATATTTACACCTCATGTAATTATCTATGCTTGATTTTAGTGCGGGGTGTTTTGGGGCATAATTTGGGGGCATAGGATTTTGAAAATTTGGGAGGGGGCAATTTTCTTCATCAATTGAAATGCATACTGTACACATTCTTGCTCAATGCATTCATTGTGCAGGCCTAAAGTAAAACATAATGTAAAGTATTAAGAGATGTTTGCGTTATTTTGCTTTTTTAATATGACCTGAATGAATAAATGGCTTGCACATAGTTGAGCAAAGCATTCTGGGATGCCTTTCCATGCAAGGAGGTGAGCATATTTAAGCAACTTCTCTGACTCTTAGCCAGGAAATGCAAGATAGAAGTTTTAAAATTCCCCTCCAAAACACATTATCTAGTAAATTTAAGTTAACTAGCTTTTTATTTGTAGTGGATGTGACACATGACATGTGTTTAAGTGTGTATTTTGTTTTATGCAGCCATTTCTGAAAGTGGTTTTGGAAAGAATAGAATGGATAGAAAGCATTCAAACACCCCGATGTGTATCCCTCTTAGTGAACACGATTGCTTATTGTAGTCTACTGCCAGGGGAACACATTACACCAACATAGAGCATACGAGGTTATGTTGTTAGGCAATGAGATGTGGATTTTGTGTTTTTTGTTATACAATTTTCTTGTGATTGAAGGGAAGACTGTGGGGTTTAGCTTTGGCTTTTGGTTTAAGATGTTAGCTTTTCTGCTTGCTGTTTTCTTGGGCAAGATTTTTTTTTTTTTGGGAAGGCGGCACAAAAGTACCACGGATAATTGGCTGAAAGACTAACAGCCTGACGTTTGAGTAAATTTACAAAAACGAAGGGCCGCCGACGACAGATGGGGATCCACGTACAGACGGGACGGTAAAAGACGGACAAGCAAAAAAAAAATTAAAATAAATGGGTACCTCTGTTAAAGTGGTTCCTGATATTGGGGACCACATTTTCAGGTTATATCCATACAGAACCAGCGAGGGTCCACGGTTCACAACTGAGTTGCTTCCCTGTGACTATGCAATGTTTACCCAAGTACAATAACCTATGCTAATGCAGCGAATGTCTATTGGTCAAAAATAGTAAAACGATGAAATGAAAAACCTTGACTGGCAGTAACTGAGCTCGCTTATTTGTGCAGCATGACTACATATTCTTAAGCCTGATTGAATTTAAAATTATGCATGTGGTAGTGTTGAGGCGTCGCATACCTTCCGCCAGGTCTTCGATGGCTTTCCGGACCCCCCTGTCGAAAGCCCTGGCGTCGGCCGGACTCTGGAAGGACAGACCGCACCTCCGGTCCTCTACCTTCCAGTGGTGGAAGGTGGGTGTGGCAATGGTGTACACCAAGTCCTTCCTCAACGGGCAGTCCATGATCACCTGACAATGACGCGGGACGACTCGAGTCAATCAAACAATTGTAATTCAGGAGTAGATTTGCGGGACCAATATCATTTGGATCGGGACACCCCTAGTATTCACACAAAAAGACATTTTGTGTAATTGTATTGAAACTTTCCAAACGTTTGTGCAAAAATTTCCACCGCTTATCAAGCAAGCATTGTCAAAAAAATATACCTGTTTGTCCTGTAGCCGTTCGCCCCGGATGAGGAACTGGGAGTTACCAGAGGGTGGCAACTGGGGAAGCTCGGGTGGCCGCAGGCGGCACACCCCCACTCTACTGAGGGCGCCCCCATCCTGGGCCAGCCAGCCTCCACTCGAGTCGTCCCGCGTCATCACCACCGCTTTCACACGCACGATGTAGCTGTCACTGCAACATGACAAGAAAAAGAACTGTTAGACGCCGAATGAACAGCTTTTGAAGCAGTTGCTTCTTTCTGCCAGGGTTGATTAAAAAAAAAAATGCAATGAGGTTCAGGACCCCAGAAAAGTTGGGAACAATTGGCTTCAAATAAGAACACTTTGCATTGGATTTTGCCTTAGTCTTTAAAGAGTGTATTATATGGATTTTCAATGTATTAAAAGTTGGAAGGGGTAGAGAACAAGGGCTGGGCGATAGACTATTTGTTTTGGATAATTATGATTTTTAATCAATTTTAATGAAGGAAATAAACCCAACAAACGTGTATTTCTAGGTTTGATTTATTTAAAGAAAAAAAAACTATGGAAAATATTCAAACAAAAAAAAAGATGACTACTGATTTACCTTAACCCTAGTTTTAATGTCAAACATATTTTCTGATTAACTTGTTTAAATGGATAATCCATTTATTTTGCCATTTTCAATCATGAAAAGTCAATATTTTGTCATTAATTTGATAACTTATTTTACTAAATATTTGTAATTGTGTAAAATTGCTACCTTTAAAAAGCACATTTTTCTCCTTGCTGTCAACTGGAAATGACATCAACTCAAGGCTCGGGTGACGACCAATCATGGCTCATCTGTTGGTCATGTGACTTTCATGAGCTGAATTGTGATTGGTCATTAGCTGAGCCTTAAACAGGTGGTCATTTTCAGTCAATACAAAGATAATGCAGCTTTAAAAGTATTCATAAAATTTATTTTTCAATTATTTCAAGTGTAAGACCGAAGGCGTTTATAAAAGAGTTGATTATGGACAAAATAATGACTTTTTACTGCTAAAAAAATGCCGATACCGATATTTATTATCGATACTCAATCCCTATGTTTGGTAGGGTCTCATGTCAAGGCTTTTCAACTTTTGCGATTAACTTTGGAACGCATTCCCGCAATTCACTGGGGTTCACTGCCTCATCTTTTCCTGGGCATCGATTTTTCTTTCCGCACATTGGCAGAATGTTTGAGGGCGTCTGCAGTCACGACTTTGCCTCGTTCCGGCTCTAACGACGTGGGAGGTGTTGTAAGCACACATGTACATAAGCAACAATTTTTAATTACCTTCATTCACAGCGCCAGACTGTCCCTAAACGGCGCCATTTTGCTCCTAAAATTTCACCGTGCAAGTCATTTTATTATGCTTTGTGCGATGGGTGGGTTTGCCTGTTTAAAAGAAAAAAAAATCCTCTTCCTAAATGTTGTTGACGAACCTCAGCACCGCACTTGGAAATGGAAGCCAACCAGTGCCAAAAAACCCATATTGAAGATTGTAACAAAAAAAAAAAAAAAACACTCAGCAGTTGTTTGACACGCAGATGGAAGAACCTGCGACAGTTTAGTCTACAGTTCGCCAGTACAAAACAAAAGAATCATCATGTTCCAGCATGACAGTCGCCACCCTCCATGGGGACACAATGAGCTCGGTGCACCGATCTGACAACAACAGGAAGGAGTCTTTTGTGTGTATGTGTGTGCGTGTGTGTTTTAAAAATGAACATGCAAAGCGGTGGGTGGATCGACTCTCCACTGTTTGTCTGTCGTCACGCCGTCAGCCAGCCTGTCATTCAGTTACTTTTATGAATGTGCGTGGGTGGGAGGGAGCCGCTCTACCGGTTTTGCCACCTGTGCACTGTGTGTGTATATGCGTGTGTATGTGTGCATAGACGCGTCAAATCCGCTGCCCTGTCTGTAAGCTAATTATATAACAACACCTCTCTCTCCTCTCCCTCCCGAACCTCCCTTTCCCTCTTCAACCCTCACACACTCGCTCGCCCACAAACACATCTGTATTTCCATTCTCGTCCATTGATATATACAGTAATGTTCCCCCGTCTTCAAAAACATTGAACAGAAGCCGTCTTTGGTCATAACGTCAGGTTGTATGAATAGGCAAGGATGAAATAGTGCAACAAGTTTATTTGCACTTTTTGTTGGTAGTTTTTTTATTTAATGGGGGGGGGGGGGGGGGGGGGTTAAAAAAAAATCAAACTATACGGTGAAAGACTTTGGATTATTAGCAGTGGCAGCACAGAATGTCCCTGGAGTGGATTAAATTGATTGTTGTGATGTAATTTTACGATCAATGATGCATTTGATTGTTTTGATGTCGGTTGGATTTTTGCCTGGTCACTTGCTCACATTTATCTCAAGTCTAGTTAAAAGGACCTAACTGGAGCTGCAACTAACAATTATATTAACAATCAATTGATACATTTTTTTTTTTTTGCTTTTGCGGGGCGTTTGCGGAGCTCATCAATGACACAATTGTTTGTAAAATGATGATAATATAACTTCTCACCAATTTTTCATTCAATACAAAATGTTTGTGTGTTAAGAGTTTTTGCAGATCCGATCTATGACGCCATTGGTCATCAAATTATGACATTAAAACAATTTTATTTTAGAAAGCATAGTTGGATAACTGCTCCTTTGCTAATTTAGTAATTTAGTATCTAGTTGTTGCTGTTGTTTGTGAGGCCCTGATTTAAATTCACTGTAGCACTTTGAGATTTGTGGACAGTTGTAAAATGCAAAACAAATAATGTTTACTCAGTATTATTCTCAACTGATCACCAATTTTTCATTCGATTCAAAATATCAGCTGATAAAATGGCCAGTTGATTAGTTACATTTGTATGAAGTCTAGTTAAAAGGACCTAACTACAGCTGCAATTAACAATTATATTAATAATCAAATAATGTATTTTTTCCCCCTAGAGTTTGCAATCGATGACACAATTGATCGTTTGTCAAATTATGACATAAAACACCGATTTTTCATTCAACGCAACATATTGATATTTCGGCTGGTTTGTTGGTCACATTTGAATAGAGTCTAGTCTTTATTTTAGGTATGTAGACGTTTGCGTTTTGCAAATCTTGCAGATCCGATCAATTACACAAAGTATGACATTACAACTGATCACCATTTATTTTTTAATTAAATTCTAAATATCAGCCGATATATCGTTTATTTAAAGTCTATTTAAAAGGACCTAGCTAAAAAACTGCAACTAACAATTATTTGAATAATGAATTAAGTTTTTTTGTCAATGAATCAGATACAATGAATTCTCGCTTAATTTGATAACCAATCAGTTGCCGATTATTAAATGCACCTCGAACTTTCAGCAGGCAGATTGCCACCAGTGGCTCAACATCCCCAAACTTTTCCATTCCAAAGACAAAACTGCTCAGTTTTGATCAACGTCACAAGATGTTTCAGGTGAAGCTGCACGCCTCCGACTTTGGGTAGACATTAAACACATGTGCGACAGGTTAGCCCCTGCGCAGGCCACCCACGTGCAGCAATAACAGCAAAAAAATCCAGACCTTCCTATAAGCACACATGCTCCTGGATACACAATAGCGGCTATCAGCTCTGCCGATGATGTGAAAATGTCACATTTCGGTCGAGTCTTGTGACCCGTGTTTAGAGCCCCCGTCTGCTGACGGGCCCTGTAATCTGTGGTGGGAACACACAAGGAAGCGCCACAAGCACTACTTTGATACACATTACTGCAGAGGCGCCCACCGCATGTTCTGGACCAACATGCAGATAAACATACATGGACGCACGCAAACTTGTTCAGGGCTGGGAACCTAATTCATTCCAGATAGATGTGACGAGCGCTTTGCGGAGTTATCAAACCTCGTACGATGTCAAATTTTACGGGTTATATAAAGTTTGAGGTCAGAGTAGTGTTCTCATGCCTGGGATTAAACTGTTGCCATTGTTTAAAAAAAAAAAAAAGTAATAATAAATTTATTTAATAAATAGATAAATAAATTGCCAAATTTACAATAAGCGTTCATTCTCATTCTTACATCAATTTCTTGCATAATGTCTATCACTTTGCCTCATCCATCTTTCTATATACCCCCTGAAATGCCTTTACATATACAGTGTTCCCCCTCTACTTCGCTGTTAATAGGGGGTGTCAACCCCCCACGAAGTCCGAAACCCGCGAAGTAGGGTATCAGTTCCTAGATTTCTATGTACGCCCCAATATAGCAGCAGTAACCATAAACAATCTTTTTTTTTTCTATTTTTTGCATATTTTATTTCCTTTCTCCTATTATTTAACATTACATTATCCTTATTAACACTATTGTGTATTCATTAAATAACTAATATTACTTTGTTGAGAATTTGTTCTCAGGACTGGTGATCTGCACCAAGACTCCGGTGAAAGAGTACGCAAGTCATCACGTTGAACTTCACATTTATTTTGGCTCATGTATGGTGTATCATGTAGTATCTGTTGAATAATAAATCAACAACAATGTTAAAGTCAGTCATCTAACATATAAACACTTGCCGAAATTAAATTTATGAATTTACTGTATTTTTAGCCGACTTCAGCGGGTTAGCAACAACTAACAACTACTAACTATAAAGTGCAACCTCTACACAAACGAACACATAAACAGAATAAGCACTCATCGCTTACTAAACATAGGCAGTAACGTGCGTTATCAACATAAATGATAATGAACTATAAATTTGAGTTTACGTTGTCCTTCGCTAAGTCACTATAACGAGCCGAATGACGCACAGAGAACATAAAACAGGAAACGGGAATGCAACGTGACCCGACAAAATAAAAGCATAAATTTCAAAATAAGATGATAAACTTCACAAACTCTAACGCTTGAAGAATTCTTAACATAGTTATTAACTAATATTACCTAGTTATTTGATGATTAATGTACTTTTTTGCTTTTTCCTTTTTTTCCCATTTTTGCGCATTTTTTATTTTGAATTATTTTTCATTTTTCCTGGAAAAACCAGCGAAGTACTGAGACCGCGATATCTGAGACCGCCAAGTAGGAGGGATCACCGTACCTCTATTTGATACCTGCTGACTTAGGCCACTTTTTAACCAATATGAGGAGATGTGATTTGTGCGCAGCAATGAAGACTTGTCTAACAGGGCCGGCCAGTTGTCAGGTGGTCACATGTGGCATCCGACTCATGCGTGACTGATTGAGATAATAATAATAATAAAAAAAAGGCTCGTCCTGTGTGATAAGGGCGGCGACGCTTCCTCTGCATAGAACTGGCAAAGGCCACTCCTCGGTCTGATCGACACAAGCACGCACACGCGCAAAAGACGTCCGAAGGGTACGCCGCTCAGAGTACACACCTCAGGTCCGCGGCAGCAGGAAGTGGTTGTGACATTTCCTGGTCGCACTTGCATTGTTTCATTCGGTTGCCAGTTTCAAATCTTAAATATCAAGCACGTGTTGACTTTTTTGCTATGATATTTGATATTTCAATATGATCTTAAAAACAATGATGAAAATAATCACACTTGACTATATGACCGATGCTGCAGGCTCTGTAGGCACCCTAACAAAGGTGAAATCTTTCAACTTGACAATCTTGCAAAAGAATAAAATGATGAACGGCAAATGTCACAAATTGCAACAGATTATTTAAAAAAAAAAATAGAGTAAATATACTGTATGTCAATTCCCAACCCTTTATTATTATTATTTGTATTATTTATTTTGTATTGAAAGTCAGGTAATACACAGGTTTTTTTTTTAGTTCTGGTTTGGTTCATAATATATTCAGAAAATTGGCATAAATGCTGATCACCGTTTTCCAAAGTAGAAGGCGATGTTTGCAAATAGGCACAAGGATTAAGAATAAAAACTTATATGATTCATGTGTAATAAATACTGTAATAGTTACCAGTGTGACTCATATGCAACTGCTGTAAACGGTTAGAGCATCTAAAGGGTAAAAGTTAAAATAACCAGCAAATATCCGACATTTGGCTGATTATTTTTGGCCAGTGTTTGGTCTTGGCCCAGCTATGCTTTTTTTTTTTTTTTCACATGAATTACGCTAATGCCTATGCTCGATGCAATTGATGTACAGCCCAAAGCATACGGCAAACCATGATATCTGATAGCCAGAGGCCGAGCCACACTGTAGTTGTTTTCCACATCAGCGATCCATATTGATTCTAAACGCCATAAAATGCTTTGACGGCATATCACGACAGTCAGAGGCACCTCGAAAACAATCTGTTTACAAGCGTATGTTATGAGGCATTGCGGCTGCATCGAAAAGTCACACTGTGTTAAGAAGAAAAAGAAATGGAATGAAAAGATGCCCTATTCCCACTGCAGTTTGAGAAAAAAAAAATGAGTGAGGTGAGGCGAGTTCATTCCCAACTATTGACACTGATGCCTCCCGGGGGGGACGCCGTGATCGGCTTCCTGCCAATCAGACGTACTTATATGGAACACTCGCTCACGTGTCTAAGCAGGGAGGTCACTCAGCCACTCATTCAGTCGGATGCGTTTACAGTCAAAATGGTTGACGCCACGGGGTGATCAATTGGCGAGCAAAGCTTCCCCCAAAACATTTTTTAAATTTTGTGTTCAACAACAATTTTTTTTGTAGTATTTCATTTCGTTACATGAACAGACTCAAAAAACAAGAATGGACAAATAAATGTGCCTTTTTTCTTGAAAAATTGGATGTTAAAAAAAGCCTTTTGTTCAAAAAAAACAAAAACAAATAGGACTTGAATCCTGTAACAGTACAGCTTTTGTTTGGGGGAATAAAAAATCAAAATGATCAAAGTGATAATATGTGACAATCAGAGTTTTTCATTGGCCCAAAGCTAATTGCTTTATTGGTGGCCTTACTATTTAGGTATGCACATTTTTAAACTGTTATGAAATAATAAATCCTTACAAATGATTTTGCAGCTTCCGGACCTCACTTCGAAAACAGCCGACTTAGATTGGTAAAGTTTGCAAGCGTGTCGCAGCTCATGCAAACAGGAAGTGGCGGTTTTAAAACAACTATGAGTTTATGCTACGTCTGATCCTTTGAAATCAAGGTGGAGAATAAGCTGATTGCTTCTAAACCTCTTACAAGGTCAAGCCAAACTGCCCATAATGCTTCGTATCCTCTTAAACTTGAGCGGCTAATACTTTCAGTCCAACAACATTGTTTTTTTTAGATGGAAATGAAGCAAATTCTGAATCGAATCGCAGGCCCAAAAATCTGAATTGAATTGAATCGTGAGACTAAGATTTGCGTGGTGATCCACATGCTGTTTTTTGGAAAATGCACTTTTGTTTACAATCCAACACCCCCTGTTTTTTTTTTCTTTTTTACTTCAATTTGGGTGAATTAAAAAAATGCGAGTACAGTATAAGTCTACCCCTGACTTTAGTGGTTACATAGATCATGACTGTTGTTGACAACAAAGGCCATTAGGTGGCGCTTGACAAAAGTGCATTTTTTTTTATGTTCTGTGCATACTCTCAAATACTCAAATGCATACTATCTCGAATTAGAGGTATATAAAATGATTTTAAACCTTGTAAATGACATATTACTTATTTCAAATTTGAATTAATGATATTCAAACACAGATATGTAGAAAAAAATTGGTCTGATATGGGGGTTGAAAACTAGGGAAAAAAACTCGACTTTTACTCAAAGAAATACGGTGATGGGGGAAAAAAAGGCATTTTAATGTCTCTGTTTGCCATTTTGCCTTGCAAAGCAGACGTCATTTTAAATCGGAAATTGATTCTGAATCACATCCCGGGCCCAAAAATCAGAATCGAATCGCTTCGATCCCCAAACTCCCACACGCACAATAAACTGAAGTTTATACGCTTTGTGAAACTCTTGTATCTTAAAACCAGAACATCACCCCCTTTGCGTTTGATGACTCAATTTTGTTTACATAAACAGTCGGCTGTTGCGGTTTTCGCTCTTGGTGTCGCTTAGGGATACAACAGTCAACCATCTGATATTCGATGTGATTTCCGGCTGAGTATTTGATCTTAAATAACCCGGAGTGATTTGTTCAACTAATGGACCGTTTTATATTCAGTGGGAAAAGCACCACCAAAAATAAATAAATAAATTGTAAAAAAAAAATACATTATTTGCTTTGTCTGGCAGATGATTTTAAAAGCGGGGAATTTCGGGCCCGGAAATTCAGAGCACATGATACGTGTACATCGCAGCGGAGCTAACCTCGTTTATTCTCATCAATCGTCGCCATAGCGAGACGTCAAAGCGAGCGCTGAGCTGTTCAATCGAAGTTGACACCGACCCGACAATCCTGGTCATCCTGTCAGCTGACGAGCTAAAACTAGTTGTGATTTTTTTTCTAACGAGAAATGGCAAACAATCAGGCTCCATTGTTTGCTCTTGAGATATAAACAGCTCAGACTATTATATAAAACCTGCGATGAGTACAACACAGGAAACACTGTTAGCATGGATCTGTTTCACATGATGGTGTGTGTGCGTGCATACTCGGCTGTGGGTGTGGGTAGGGATACCACGCTTTATTAGCTACATAGAATTGATTGGAATGCGCTACTGACATGGTGTTTTAATTACACACAGTATATCTCCAACAACGCACGTGGAAAGACGGACCTTCGCCAGATTATTTTCAGGGTTTCCACAAAAGTATTTTTACAGCCTTGACTATCCTTATAGATTACCTTCAATCCTTAAATCTACCGTTCTAATGTCTCTTTTGCATTGGGACTATTCAAATACACATGGTGATTGTTTTGGGGGAAATTTGGAAAAGATTGGTACACTTAATTGCGTAGATGGTAGTCTCCAATCGCTATAAAATGTGAAATAACAGGTGGACAGGCACATTGGTGAAATTAAGGATTCTGCTAGCTTGCTATGGTGCTAGTCAGAGTACATTCAATCGTGGAAATCGGTTCCAAAACATTCCTACGACAGCTACCAACTACCATTAGTGGTCACTTGGTGATCAGTTGGACCTTTATGGTACTGCAAGGACTTTTTTTTCTCTTTTTTTTATTTAAAGAAAAAAAAAATCTATATTGCGGAGAGACGCTCTGTGAAGGTTTCATGCATGCATGAGTTGACTGTAATCACACATGTCACGGGCACTTTTCCGACGACTTTATAGTATAGCCGTTAGCTGGCCAAATTTGAGAACAGGGAAGCAGAGTCCATTTAAATTCCAATTTATTACAACAGCACTTGTAACATCTTCCCAACGCTCTTTTTCATCCTCACCTTATTCCTTCAAATGTGCATTCTCACTCGCGTGTGAGATTCACTTGGCGATAGCTACTGGAAGTACTGTAGTCAACAGCCAACAGCTTGGACAAAACTGGCAAGGCAATCAGTCATTTCGCAAATGTGCTTGGCTCCCGACGTGACATCGGCGTCGGAAAGCCGTTACTCTTAGGGCAACTCGGACCCTCTGCATTCCTTGAGTATGGCCAGGGGATGGAAACGGGAAGGGATAACACTACAGTTACTAAAGATTGAAGTAAATTGTGTACTGTTGTAGCCTTTGTCTCAAATATATAAAGTATAAATACTTTTCACATTTTAAAAATGTTGGTACCCACATACACATGCTGGAAAATTGCTGGGGGGATCCTACTTTGCGGATTTCACGTTTCCCAGGGGTTTCCTGGTCCCCATTTAGCTTGAAAAACGATAGAACACTTTAACCCTTTCTCATCAAGGAGGATCAATATAAGGTCAATCCCATGGGCTATTCAGTAGACTGCCAAGTAAAGACGTTGCAGTCGAAGTTAGGAGGGGCGTTATGTCACATGAGGATAAAATGTTGCGTATATTTCCATGCTAATTTTAGCTGGACTAGCCTTCTGCTATATTTTAGGAAATTCCTCAAAGACGACGTCGATGGAAGTAAACTTAGGTATGTCGTAGGTAATAAATGACCAAACAAGGCTATTCAAGTGCACTTAGCAAAGGCCTTTGGCACAAATTTAGTGTGTTATTCTTGACAGTTATTACCAGTCGCCCACCATGAAATTCCACACCTAACAGGGGTTATTATAGTCTCGATATCAAATGCTGACAAATATAAACATGAAGAACAGAACAATCTTAGCAAGGCGGTTGTGGTGGAGGGCGAGTATGCAGAGCCGCTAACTCGAGCGTCTGCTACGTGATGAGTGCTTTTTTGTTTTGGGTAAGCGGTGGTTGCGTTTTCGTGGAACTGCGACTGACTTGTATGAATGTCAACGGCCATATTGTAAATGACATTAATTGCATCTGTAGATATAGTTGACTGTTTACATCATTCTTAGCGTTAAGGACTGTCAAACGGAAGCATCAGATGTAATGTTTTTTTTTAACATGTATTAGAGATAAAAAGGGGTTTCACTGGAATATTTTAAGAATTGGTTATTACACAGATGAATCGAGTAATCAGATATTTTTTATTTTGCAATAATGTCTCTTGCAAAACCATTTTTTTTTCACTAAGCAACAAAACAATATTCCAAAAAAGAGTGTTTTCAAAACTGATTTATTCACAAGTATGGTCATCATTTTCCCCAAGTCAAATCAAGTGTCTTATTTTGATTAAACGCAAAAGATAATTAAACAAACTATCACGAAGGACTACAGGAATCCGAATTGCTGCTGTTGAGGAGTGAATTTTAAGTCATTGGCGCTAAATGATTTCTTGACTATTAAATTAGTTGTCTAATATTTTGATAGTCAAATATTCAATAAGCTCCAATTGGAGCAGCACTCCCAATTTTATTGTATACCTTCTGTATAATGACAAAAAAATGCATTTGTTTTATAAACTTGTGTTTTCCTGCAACATAGAATCCAATAATGATTTTCAAAGTATTTTTTTAAATAACGAGTACCAGCTGAAGTTTCTTCAGGGGTACTCGTACCCCCATTTGAGAACCACTGTCTTAGTGTATACGCACAAAATAACTCATGTTTCATTTAATCTTTATTAAGATAGAAGCTTTACCCATCGGCTGTGCTAATAATTTAGCACATGGCTACAACGCTGCACTCGCTTTTCATTGAAACGTTGCTTTGTCATTTTCGCCCGCGGAGCCCGGTGCGGCCGGCGGGCATGAATGAGGAGACGGCTCCGGAAGGTTTCGAGGGCTTTTATGAATGAGGCCGGCGTCACGCTACCGCAGCGCAAACATCCCCCCCTCGATGCCCTTCGGCCCTTCCACTGTTCCACTCTACCCCCGCCCCCTCCCAAATGTAAATTCCCACCAACACTCACACGCATCGACTTCACAGAGCCAAAATGGCGACCCAGCATAACAAAACGTCTCCATATTGGCTCGATAGGAGAATCTGCATGAATGCGCGTGGAAGCGGGGGTGTCTATAGGCCTTTTGACGTTCAAAGCATACGTGCTTAGATGTTGCTTGGTGACAAAGTAGGCTCGTTTTCAAACCGATCGTTTTTTTTTTATGAATGGGGTATGCAAATGAGGCGCGATTGAGAAAGACATGGCGGATGAGGCGTATCGGATATCTCATATCCTGTGAGACTTCCCCTTTCGGTTAGAGGCACCACACAGGCACACAGAGCCGAGAAGAAAGTAAAACGCGCCGATAAAATCACACGGTAGCCTTTTCTCGTTTTTGTTTTATTTGAAGGAACGAGAGCCGCAAGCACGCTCGACCGGGGGAAGTGTTCGTAAAACGAGGGGGTTGCTGGCCGGGGATCCGTTCACAAAATGTTTCCGATCCACCCACGCTTCTTCTCCTCCTCCTCCACCACCTCGTTTTTCTCGAAACACAAAGTGGCCTTTTGAGTTCCCCGCGCAACCACGATTAATGTATTATTACATTCTGCTATCTTTTATTACCTTCAACCGACGGTATTAAAAAAAAAAAGTAGTCGAGACCAAGTTGTTCGCGAGCGGGGGGGTTCAGTGGGACAGCGCAAAGGGGGGTAAAATGGAGGGGTGGCGGTGGGGTTGCGTTGTATATGGCTACTTACTCGTTTGGGTGTGTTTCTTCTTCTATCATGTTTCCTCGCTTCACCTCAGGTCACGTAGCGCGGCGGGTGCGTTCTTCCTCGGCCTCGTCATCGCGTCGATCCCCGCCACAAATCCACATTTATCACCCAAAATATTCTCCTGGAAGTCTTTTGTGTGTGCAGCGAGCCCCCCCGCTTCACCCTCTCCACCTCCCTCTTCTTCCTCGCCAGCCAGCTGCTTTTCGATTGCAAATGTCGAGCCCCTCGCCTCCCGATATCCTCCAACTTTTCAGCGGGCCAGCAGGTAGCGTTAAGTCCGACGCAAGCCTTGCCTCCCCCCGCCTCGCTGGGCAATATGGACTCGCCCTCAGGTGCTGTCTGGTTGTCTTTTTTTTTTTTTTTTTGCACCTCCTTTTCACCTCCGAAAATGTCCTCCACCAGACGGTGGCTGTTGCGATTACGATGTAAAATCCGCGTCGTAGTCGCCGTGGGGTGGCCCCGCTAGAGCCCCATCTCTCGCGCTGCTACTCCATGTTGGTTTGCAAGGCAGCCAGGCAAAGCAAGCAGGCAGCCCGAGTCGCTCCAGCGATGCCGGGGGAGGAGGGAGGGAGGGAGGGAGGGAGCAGGGCGGAAGTTGTGACGTAGGTCTTCAGTTTGGGGCTGCAAGCCACATGCCCCCCCCCCCCCCCCCCCTCCCCCCAAGTAGAAAGCACCGCCGCTTTGCTCCTTTAACCACTATGTAATTACTAGCTCATTGTGCACAAAATAACAATATACAATAGTTTCATCCGTTTAGTAATTTGCATTGCACTTGCACTTAAGAAAAAAAAAACTGCACGTTTATCGAAACAACATGGTCCCATTGCTCTGCAAATGTTATGACCTCATACACAAAATGCGAAATAATGTAATGGTTAGGCTTTACACAATCGGGATTTTGGAGACGATAACTAATACGTTTGGAAAGAAAAAAAAACTATGTACCATCCATTTGACTCTGGGTATTGGGTTTACTTGCATATAATTAACGTCCATTGAAAAGTATTTGGAGAATATAAGAGCAATACAAATATAGAGATTGTCCACAAAAGACAGATTAACTCTCATAAAAAAAAAAATCATCAATTTGCTTCCCACTAAAAAAAAAATCCTAAAGTATTCCATCATATTGGGGAAAAAAAAAATCTCCAAACCAAAATATTAAGAATGACATCACAGAACTCGATTGTGTTTGCTGTGTTATATTGCAGATCCGATCACTGACATCAATCATCGATTATGAAAATTATAATCCAAAACTAATTTGATCCAGCCCAATTTAAAAGAGACACTTTCCTAACTAATGTTTCTTCGGATTTGACAGAGAATTTTCAACGGCAGAAGATGTCGTTTTTTTAGGCTGACCCAAACATTCTCCTCAAATCACTCTTGGAGCCAGCCACATTTAAAAAAAAAAAAAAAAAAAATCTGTATTAGGCCAGGGATGTGGAACATCTTGCTTCCCTGAATGTGTTGCATCATTGTGGTCATCCCTTTTTGGTTCACAATTTTCAGTTTTGCCGCTATCTCTTTCTTTGACCTCATAAATCTCCCAATTGTCAACCAATCGGTCAAGCTTGAAACCGCGGTTAGTTTAACACCCTTTTAAATTCTTTATTTTTTTGAAAAATCTGTTTAGAAAGTAACGACTTTATTTCGACAATTAAGGAGAAAAGTGTAGTTAACAGTTGTCAAACATATAAGAAATAAAAAAGAACAAGTTGAAGAACATTGTTTTAGTTGCAAACTCATACCTGCGGGATCCAAAGTTGGACTTTTTAGACTTTTGCGTCGCTCTATTTTCATCTAACCTCTATATGCAGGTCCAAACTTCACACGCATAATTAAACAAAAACCAGATTAAAGGAGTTCAGTTTTACTGAGACAATCGTTGTGGATTGATCTTTTTCACACCTATTGATCCGCTTTAAGTGTGAGCAAGTCAGATGATTTAGCGCCTCTGTTTACACCACCGACTAAACACTAGACTTCATTGTTTGTTTTTATAAAGAGGGGATCAAGTCTGGACTAATCCCCTGACAAGATTTCATCAGAAAATGCTATGTTGTAGCGTCCTCTAGTGGTCTGTAATTTACAATGTTCCAACTGTGGTCCAACTAGTCTAAACATTCGCTCTGAATAATTACGTTTGTGCAATATTAATTAATGAGCAAAGTCTAGTCGTTTTGTTTTGTATCTTGGGGCAGCCATTTTATCTTTTGCTGTCGACTAAAAATGACATCACAGTTGTTCAGAAGTGAGTTTAACCAATTATGGACCTAATTTCGAAAACAGGTGAGCTGTGATTGGTTGGTACCTGAGCCCTGGGCAGCTATGATGTCATTTCCAGGTGACAGCCTGTGGGAAAATGGCCGCCTCTTGAGATGGAGGGGAAAAAAAAAAAAGGTGGATTGGGTTTAGGGGGGCTAATAGAATTTATTAGTATTATTATAAAGAAAACTTGATAGTTGATAAGATCTCATTCTGCTCGAAGCACAGTTAATTTAAAATAAAATTTTACAATTAAAAGCACATTTTATTATTTAAAAACATTTGTATATATTTAATAATTATTTTTTTATTGTTGTCCTCATTACCTTTTTAAATATTCTACTAACGGTGAAAACGAACATCAGTTTGATTTACTGATGAGCTCATTGAAAGTCAAAGTTGAATACATGAAATTCCATAGTTTTACCCCTTTTTTTTTTCAAATTACGATCTTGACTTCTTTTCACATGGCCAATAACTGAATGCGGGGTTAACAGCGACATCATGTGGCTCAAATCCTTACTTGCAAAATTTAAGAGTGAAAAAAAGTTCTCCAAACAGACCTTTGAAATGCTTTATTCTTTTTTTTTCCCCCAAAACTAATATATATATATATATATATATATATATATATATATATATATATATATATATATATATATATATATATATATATATATATATAATATATAAGTAGTTACATACATATTTTTCAAAGAAGTGGTCTGGTTTATATCAGTGTCTTGGAAGACTCAATTTATCCCAAAGGCCTCTTTAGATGTGTGTATGTGTGTGTGTATGTATATACACTTATTATATTGTTATATATATTTTTCACTGTCTCCCGTAGTAGATATTAGGACTAAACTGGCTAAGATGTTATGACTGTACATTGATTTATTATTTCACTGGTAAAAAAATAAGATACATTTGGCTTTTTGGAGTAATAAACAAGGTCATAAATCAGCAGAGTTTTTACAAAAAAAGTGGAATTTTCTGGCTTTCAATGTTTGGACAGCAAAGGCCAATATTCCCAATATGGTGTTATTCTTGGACTACACATGGAATTTATATATATATATATATATATATATATATATATATATATATATATATAATTACATGTTGGGATGGGTCCTCAATTCCCCATTCATGTCTAAAAAATATTGTAGCTAAAAAATTAAGTGTTAAAAGTGTAGTAAAGAAAATCACTGTAATTGAAATCTAAGGAAAAAAACTAATTAAAAATAATCTTGTCATTTGAACCACTTGTAGGTTATTTTTTCAATCACAGTCAAGACTCTAAAAACACATATCCCCCCGCCTTCGTTAAATCACGGTTACAACAACGGTTATTAAGTTAAAATTGCGGTTTTGAAGATATTTCTCACTATTTAAGGAAAAATGTTTACGTTGTAGCAGAAACACTTTCCATAATTATGTTCTTCTCCTTCATGCTCACCGAAATGAGCTCTCACAATATAATACGTGAATATTTCGATCTTAGCCGAAACGTGACCTAATTTGTCTTTAATTCAAACCACACCGTGGGAGCAACTACACATTCATCAGTTCTGACTCCGTGACCCCTCTACATCCCATGCGCAGCCCCCACCTCCTCCTCCACTCCCTCAGCCAATCAGAAACTTCCCAGACAGCGTCTCCATGTCTGTAACTTTTGCACACGTATGAAGTCCCCCCCAACACAAATGTCCATTTTAAAATCAACACACTAATGACTCCCACTAACACACACGCACGCACACTCACACTCAAACAAGCTATCACAACAGCCCACATCCAGGTGATAAATGAGGTCGCCCCCAGTTTGTGCTATGAGTTCAAAGGTCACCGCAACAGTTCTTGTGAGGTTTGAGGGCATGGAGAAGTCAGACGGATCACCACCTCTTTTGAATAGCCAGCCTCATCCACTAGGGGGAGACAGACACTCATTTTACAAGATCTTGCGTTCAGAGAGCTTTTTTTAAGGGTAATTAAAAAAATAAAAATAAGGGTCTGTCTAAATTAAAGCGTTCTCCAAGGAGAATTTTTAACAATTGTATAAAGCAATAAAATAGATGAACTCAGTTAACTTGGGTCTATTTACTTCCTGTGGTAGCTAACTCTGCGAACATTACAATCAAATGTAGTCACCACAAAGATGGATGTTTGTAAATTTTACTTAAAAAAATTGCTTGATGGCTCATTTGAAAAATAAAGCACACGTTGCAAAACCAATCTTAAACATCGTATTAGTCATACATATTTGGCGTACTATCTCAAGCAAAACTATTACAATAGTATAGGAAACAAAATATGTTTTATTTCATGATTTATTGATAAATGATTAGATGTCTGTTCGAAAACGGGTGTTGGAAAATGTGCCTATTTAAAACTGAGGATAGTTCTGCAATTAATTAGTTAAAACATTTGTAATTGCTTGCCTTCATTAATAAAAATACAATATGAAAACCAGAAAACAATACAAGCAAAACAAGCTCAAAATTAATACAATAAGCCAAACTGGGTAGAAAAATATAAATGAAATACATGAAAAAAAACTGTTAAAGTCAAAAATTGAGGAAAACTATGTCACAAATATTTAAAAAAAAAAATATTTTCAGAGAAAAAAATTATTTCAAATGTTTTTGAATCTGAATAAAAAAATATAATAAAAGATAGGCAAGACAAACAAACTATAATTTAAAGAAAAAACAAAATAAGATACATATTAAAAATATTTAAAAATGAACAAAAATATAATAAACATTTTGCTTTTTCAGAAGTATATTGGTTAAGGGTAATCTCACAATATAAAAATAAGTTCAATACAAATGAAAAGAATAAAAACAATAGATATAATGAACCGAAAAAAAAGAAAATGTTTTAAAAATGTCAAACAATGCATAAGACCGTTGTGAATTGAAATGAATTTGAAATAAGGGAAAAAAAATGTACTTTCATATCTGTCGTTCTTCTCCTAGACTGCAAAAACTTGACTCAACAGTGCCTCTGGTGGGCTCTGCTAAGCATTGCACTGCCATTTTCCCTCGGTGGCTTTAGTCAATTAATTCTTAACGATCACTTAATCTATATTTTTTCTGGAACCCCAATTTTAATACTTACCAATAAAATACACCCTGGAAGTTAAAATGTAAAGAGGAATAATATGTTCACTAAATGTAAACAGATTGTAACTAGGCTAAAATACTTGAACAGGCTTTTATGAAATGCGCAGCCATTTTGAAATTTCTTTAATGTTCATAACATAAAAATACATTTTGCCCAAGTGTTTGGGGGAGGTCGGCTCTAGGCATCAAAGGCACATTTGTCTCATGCCGAATAAGCTCACAAGCTAAATCACTTTGACGTCTTCAGGAAATGGATGCAAGTCAATGTCCTCTGAAGTGATATGGAAGCATGACCACATGTGTGTATGTGCACGTTAGTGTGTGTGTGTTGCAGGTCAGTACCGGGGTCATCAATGTTTAGTCTGTGGTTTTCGACCGAATGGCGGCTCCACTTTTCCGTTTGTCTTGCTGAGATTTATCGCCAGACCATTTCAACTTCAGCGCTTTTTTTTTTTTTTTATAGAAGTGGTTATGATTTAACCCTTTATTTACCCAACTGTACACGAATGGAAAGACTTGTATTATTTTAGAGTCTTCAAATGTTAAATTGATGCAGATTTTTTTTCCACAAGAGAATGAGAGTACAGCAACAGTATAAAATAAGATTAGCATTGTGTATTTTCTTTTCTTTTTTACATTTATCCTCAAACTCTCTGTCATGGACATTTTATCCCAGAAGAGACTGAGGGCAATGAGAAAACAGGCTGCTGCAGCAAAGTGGAGAATGTGGAGTGCAAAAATATGCAACAATGCAGCCAAATAAACAATATGGATCATATCTTGGCTGTAGCCTTAGCAAAGCATCAGGGGAACTCAATGGTGTTATTTTGCTGTGATTTCTAGTAGTCTATCCTCAAATGTAACATTGTTGTAATTTTATTCAAGTGGAGACTGGGGCAATTTTATATTTGAGTGGCGCATAAAACAGGCCAATGCAGCAAACCTGCGGAGTATAGCATAAGATAACACTGGCATGTATGGTATTTATAACCGTCATTTCTAGCCATCTATCCTCAAATTTAATTCCAGAGGAAACCAAGATTAACATGAAAAAGGGCATCTACAGCAAAGTGGAGACTGTGGAGTCTAACGCGCTGGCATCCAGGGCCACGGGGTAAGCTAACATTAGCATGCACGGTAAGCGTTTGTTGTGATGGATGGAAAAAGACTTGCTAGCAAAGACGAAGCTCTGCTAATGAACTGGAGCCTAGCAGAAAGTGAGTCCAAAATAGAATGGATCCATCCAAATGAATTTAAAAACATCTTCATCCGACTCTGTGGGCTCTTTGAGTACATCAAATGCAATAAACAAACAGAACCATTTGCCCCCCCAAGCCTCTCTATCCCTTCACCCCATGTGGACCCTTTAGCTGTTTGACAGGACTGTACATCATACTCTTGGATGGCTTCTAATTGCAAGTGACGGCTCTGTGTTTGTGGTGGTCAGCGTGGATTGTTTTCTGGAGACTAGGGGGGTGTCTGGAGCCTGAACCTGGCGGTGCAGACGGACAGAGTCTGCCCCCCATCCAGAACCATTACGAGACTTCGAGCTCCGCTGTGGGAGCCAGTCGGTGTTTGGATAATTCAAGGTTAAAGCAGCCCTGCATTTAAAAAAATAGAAAAAAATACAACATTTTGGCCCAGTGTTTTGGCCTATCCGCTTCTCCAGTAGCAGTTTCATGCAAATGTAATTTTCCCACTCCAGTCTACTGCTCCATAATCTCCACTTTGCTGCACAAAGTCTCATTCAATAATATTGTTGCTTCTTTATAACATCTTAGGTTAACAGGCTGGAGAAAAGACGTCCAATGTTAGCGTACCATTTTAATGTTGTATCATACGCCACAGTCTCCACTTTGCTGCAGCGGTCCTTTTTCTTGCTCCCATCATTTTCATCTGTAGTTGATGCAACTTTGTAACATTTAGGGATACATCGATAAAAGTAATAAAAATATATGGACACACTAATGTTATTTTAGGTTTACCCTATTGCCATTGTAGTTTCGTCCATTCTCCATTTTGCTGCAGCTGCCCACATTCTCCTCTCAAATCAAAATGGATTTCAGACATAACATGAATGCACCCGTTCTTCTCCACTGTTGTTTGTTTTTATTAGCGTGTATTAAGTCCATCATTCTCCCCATATACAGTATATACGGTATATTTATGTCCATTTTGTCTCAGCAAGACTGTTAATTAAAGAATGTTAATTACATCCCACCTAAACATAAGACATCATCAGAAAGGCCTGGATGTCCTCTATTGAGTACAATAGGACTTAGCAGGGTTGCTCAGACGAGTGAAAAAATCTAGATGAAAAACCAACGTCCGCTATAGTGGACACAAATGAATAGGGTAGGTCTCGAGGAAATATTAGGCAAAGCTATATTAATTAGCCTTTTGCCCAGTTGCTCTTTTAACTTGTCATCAAAGTTGTGTTTGCACTGACCCGCCAAGCAGTTTCAGTCCGCCTTGAGCGCTTGTTTTCTTTGAACACATTCTGAAGGCTCAGTCGGCGTGTCTTGTGTACGCCACACATGACAAGTCCCAAACATTTGCAATTGCTCATGACAGATCTGACATAAACAGCCTCTCATCTACCCGCTTCGGAGCTAAACAAATGCACTGCTGATCAACCAACCTGACTTAATCTCCCTGTTAGATTTCCAAACAAACCCTCTACCACACACACACACACACACACATGCATGCACACCCACGCACACACACACTTTGTATTTCCGCACAAGCGAAAATGCCTCACAGATCTCATACGCCCGTCAGTTTTCCAGATTAGCTGTTCGGCATCAACTATCAAAGCCACCAACAGCAGAAAGTCTAAAAAAAAAAAAAAAAAAAAAAAAAATTGTGTGCACAAATCAGCCCTTGCCCCCTGCCCTCTAAAGCAGTCCCCCTTTTGTTGGCGGCTTGCTCCAGGAGAGCGTGTTGATGGAGTCGCATCGATGTTCGGATTAAGGCACGCGTCCGTGATCAAGTGCTCAAACACTAGATAAGAGGAGAAGCAACACACTTTAATCCTGTTAAAGAGTAGCATGTAGTAGGGTGGACAACCAGGGTGATGGTTAAATGGGCCTCTGTCGCATGCATTTGATTGACAAATATCAAAGACAAAATGAATAGCATGGAGAAGACGGACCTCTGCTAAGGTTGAATTGTCTGTGAGTCAACCTTGGTGGGAGGCTGCACCGCATCCATTGTTGTTTCCATTGATATTTACTGTACTTTTTGTTTGTTGACTTCTGCTTTAAATTCCAAAATTAAGTAGTTAGTACCTATCGCAAACACTTATTGTTAACCCAACCATCCACGATTCTGCCACTTGCGCTAAACCTCATTCGATTTAGCTTATTTTCAATTCATAAATTTTTTTAACTTACCGTTTTTTCCGCACTATAAGGCGCACCTAAAAGCCTTATTTTTTATTTACGGTGCGCCTTATATATGGATCAATATTGAGATCGGGATTCGTAAATGGGGAATGAACTGATACAGTAAGCTTTACCTGTTTGTTTTGTGTGTTTACATTTGAACAAGGTTGGTCATATTGACATTGAGTTATTATGCTATTGAGAGTTTAGAGTTATTATTTGCGTTATTAATTGAGGGTGCGCCTTATAATCTGGTGTGCCTTCGTAGTGCGGAAAATACGGTAATCAAATTCATACAAATTATTGCCCACCCCAAGCTCATATCTGTCTTTATGTTAGCATGTTAGCATGCAGCATAGGAAAGACAGGATAACTGTAACCTAACTGAATGACTGACTGACCACGTAATTGAATAACTAGCTAGCCAAGTCTGTGTCCAACTGATTAAGCTAAGTGAAATGCTAACAGAATGCTGATCCAATTCCAACCAGCTGGCTAAATAACCGATAAGCTAACTGAGTGCCGAGCTAACTGCCTGACATAGAAACTGACCCACTTACTAGCATGACTGCATAACTGACAAACTAACACACCGGAAAGCTCACTGAATGAGGAACCAGCTAAATGACAACCAACCAGATAAACTGACTAATTAAAAACAACAACAAACCAATAATCTGCAATCAAAATCACAGCAAGACTGATATAATACTTGTACAGATATTTTATCCGAACAGTAAATGTATTATGGAGCATATGTATAAATGAGCTCACATTGTTCCTCTTCTGTAGAACAAAAGAAAGAACATCAAAAGGAAAAAGATAGACGTCCATTCACAAGTTTTGTCCACGACCAGCTTTTCATTTTCACCCTGACTGGAGCGCCAGTGTGCCGCAAAACTGTTGAAATTGACTGCTGGGATGGCTTTGCTTTAGCGGCCTGTCAGCCCAAGGTAGACGTGTGAAAAGGTATTACAAGCTCAGCTTTTATTCTCACTCGCAACCTCCCCATCCCACTTTTTCATTTCTCTTTTTCTTCTTCTCGCTGCCATGATGAGTCCTCCACGTTGTCCTTGTCCAAACCATCCAATGACGACACTTTCAAGACAATTCCTGCTGGTTGTTTTTTAAAGTGCTTCTTTGCCCAAAGGTATAAAATGACAGATTATTAAATGGGTGGTGGTGGGGGGTGAAATCATATAATTTTACATCCCTCTGGCATTTCTTAATTTCCGTCAATCATCTGTTGATTAAACTGAAGCAATCTCTTACTTTACGTCCAACCTTGTCCTCAGTTTCCACTGTGCAGACAAAGAAACTAGCAAAAGTATTTTTAGATCAACTCTAAAGACATTTAATGGCGATGAAAGAACTATGAAATTGAACACACGGTTAACAAACTCCACACAGGGAAGCTGAAACTGAGATTTAAACCCTCAACCTCACAATTGTGAGGCAAAACATCTGAAATATATAGCATATACTGTGCTGTCAAAAAGTTATTACCCCCTTCCGGATTTCTGTGTTTTTTGCATGCCTATCATTCAAAAATATTTAATTTCATCAAACCTACTTAAATTTCACATGGATAAAATTCAAGTATACAGTATATAGGATGCAGTTTCTAAATTATTTTATTTACCAAGGGGAAAAAAGAATACAAACCTATCTGACACTATGTGAAAAAATAAATCCCCCCTTTTCGTTGAATCACCAAACAACGGTTACAAACCACAGTTTTTGGAAAAGCTGAGCTCCAGCAAACCGTTGTCAGAGCCATTATCCACGACTCATACAGAAGGTCACAAAGAACCGAGAAAAACATCCAAAGAACTACTAACCTCGCTGCCCTCAATTAAGGACTCCCTCTATGAGAAGGACATTGGCCAAAAATAGAATCCATGGGAGGATGCAACTTGATTTTCCTCAAGACTTTTGGAGAAACAATCTGTGGACTGATGATATATATATATGATCTCTTCTGTAAAGCATGGTGGGAGCATTGGGGTGGTCTGGGGCCGCTTTGCTTCCTCAGGACCTAGAAGAATTGTTGTGATTGGAAAAACGAGATCCTGAACGAGAAGGTCCGGTAAAATGGAGTTGTCTGGAAGGTGCCGTCAACACATCCACCTCAGAATGGTTTTGGGGTTTACCAAGTCTAAGTCCAGATTCAAATTGAATTAAGATTGTCCTAGTGGGACTTTTAAAGAGCAGTTCATGTTAAAAAAAAAACAAACTCTCCAATATGAGTTGATCCAGTTCTTCAAAGAACAGTGGTCCAAATTCATTCACTGCTGCCAAAGGTAACACAACTTATGAGGTTCAGACGGGAATTAGTTTTTCACGAAGGATCAGATACATTTATATCACCCCCGCCATAAATAAAATCCTCATTTAGAGCTGCCGGTGATAAATATGCAAAAATGAGAACTCCTTTTTCACAAAAGTGTATTCCGTCAAATCGAAGGCGAGACTTGTTAACTATCTGCTGACAAGTCCTTACACGTCAAAACGTGCCGATCCAACCGCCGCGCGGAGATTAAAAACACCTGTTGGTAAACAAAACAAGCATCCCGCCGAGGCCTCCGCTAATCACACGCGCATCCTCCCGCATCACGAGGCAACCCGATATACCCCTCGCTGATTAACTCCTGACTGTTTAACATTCATCGCCGCCACGACGACGACGTGAAGTGCGTGCGTAAAAAAAAAAAACGGAGTCCCAGGCGTGGGCGCAATTAGCTCTTAAATAAAGTGCTTGCTCCGCTGCGCTTTAGCAACATTTTAATTAGACAAACCTGCTTGAAGTGCGCCCCTCCTCCCCTTTTTTGGTCAAATAAACAGACCTGTTTGCCTAGAAAGAGCTCCCTGGGGGAGGTACTCAGTGGTGAAGCTGCTCAGGGCAGGAAATGGAGAGTTTGCCCGAGGAGATAATGGCTGTTTGTTTCTTTTGAAGGAGATCCAATGCTTCCTTAAGCCACTTGAGAGCCCAACATTCAACTGCTCCATTGCCTTCCACGCCATGGCCGCGGGACAGACCATTTACTCCCTTGAAGTGAAGTGCAGGGAACCCCGCTTTATCGCCGCGGTTACGTTCCGGACCAACCCAAGTAGCCGGAACATCTGTACTATAAAGAAACTATAGACAGAAAACATTTTTTTAAAATAGTGTACCATCCCCCTTACACTTTAATTCTCTTACTGTATTTTGACCAATTTGGGTCATTTTCTTCCATGTCACTTCACAGTACCGTATTTTCCGCACTATAAGGCGCACCGGATTATAAGGCGCACCCTCAATGAATGACATATTTTAAAACTTTTTCAATCACAATATAGTAATACTCAAAGTAATAACAATAATAACTCAAATAATAACTCTAAATTTTCAATAGCATAATAACTCAATGTCAATATGAGCAAACTTGTTTAACTGTAAACACACAAAAGAAACAGACAAAGCTTACTTTATCACTTCATTCCCCATCTACCAATCCAAATCTCAATATTGATCCATATATAAGGCGCACCAGATTATAAGGCGCACCATCAGCTTTTTAAAAAAAAATTAAGGCTTTTAGGTGCGCCTTCTAGTGCAAAAAATACCGTATTTTAGCCAAAAGGTGGCACACCCCTGGTAGTGTGATATCCAAGTGGCCATGCCATGTTAAACTTGGACATGTTTTCACCATCTGGGTGAAATTTCAGCTCTCTAGTGTCTTCTTTGATGTAAAGATCAAAGGATTGCACAAAATACCACATGAGGTTTAAACACAGTTCAAAACAGAAAGTATTCCTTAGCAATTTTTCTCATTTTCTAGCTAAAAAAAATGGCGGTGGCATTACGTATTATGATGAAGAAGCGAAAAGAAGAAAACTGTTGTAAAACTAAAAGTTCGTAAGTGGGTTTTGTTTTTGTTAAACTCAAACATTAGCCAAGAGAATTAAACATTTTACTGTATATTTAACTTTCAAATTTGTAACCAATCTATATGATTTTGAAAGTCTGCTAGCTGAAAGCTAACATTGAATGCAAGATGCCATAGACGGGCTTTAAAAATGAGCATAGCTGTCCAAGCAATGAAAAGCGTTCACACAACTGCTAATTTTCACACAAAGCATTAGAGCTCTCAAAGTTAATCATTTAATGGGCAAATAATCAATGATCAAATTAATTAACAACTATTTAAATAATCAAATTTACAGCTATTTTTTTTTTTTAGCTTCAAATTGTCCACGTCTTCTGATTTCAGCTGTAATTATTCTCTGATTCCTGTAGCCTATTTTTAAAAAGCAGACTGATTATCTTTTGTGTTTAACTCAACTAAGACAAAACACATCCAGACACACCCTCAAAAAATTCTGGCTACATCCCGCCTTTATTGTCACTGCTTTTCCCGCCAGTAAATATTTTTAACAATGATTACAGTTAGGCATTGAGGTAAAATAATTTCAATGAGAAAAACACGTTGCAAATCTGAATTGTACAGTTAATACTTCTTACATTATGAGAGTTCCGCTTAAACAGTTTATCAGTTTATTTCTTTGATTTCTTTTATTGTTTTCGGAGTTTTAACTGGTCTTTAGGTAATAACTAGGTGTTGCTTTGCTAAAACTCAAAATATTTTTTTGTTGTCGGCTCCTCAAGCGCTTTTTCCCAACCTAGATGCTTTTACTATATGGCTTCTTATTTAGTATTTATTATTATTATTATTTGCTTTTTTTGTCTCTTTTACACTATTTTTACTTTGATCCTTACAGGAAAACAGGGAAAGGACTTTTGGGTAACTTTAGTAATTAGCAGAAAATTTGTGATCACGGAAGTAGGATCTTACCAATAATAGTGATAATAATAGTAATTTAAAAAGTCTTATTTTTACAGTTTTTCTGTATTTCTTACTTTTAATTTATTATTATTTATTTTTATTCTTCTTGTCCTCTAGATGAGAGTTCTTTTTTTGGCCACCGGAGGGCAGTAAAACCCCAGTGGTGAACCTATGGTCAGAAACACTTCATTTGGACCTTTTTGATTGCCCCTTTGAGCGAATGAGTTGAAAGCTACTTTTGTCCTCCTTATATTACACCCCTATAGATTGACTTCATTCAGTCCATTGCCAACCTTTTCGTAATTAGTTTTGGCTTGTTGAATTCCCACAAACACAACGGATGGTTTCAACCAAGTCTACTGTACTGTACAACCGTTTCAGTCTTTGACCGTCATCCCATGTGAAAGTTTAAGCCCCGCAACCAATCTGCCATTCTTTATTTTTTTAATATAAAAAAAAAGTGCTCATTTAGTTGCATGTAACTTTCCTCTTGTTTCTTGGCATCAGTGTGTAAAGATAAACTCCTTTGACAGAGCGCAATCTCTCATCTCCTCACCGCCTCTTCTTAGACACGCCAATCAAGACGTATTCACGGTGAAGGGCCAATGACTTATTTTCTTAGATTCTTAGATTAGCTCGGAGAAAGTTTTATAGACCTTAAAAGGCTTTGTTTTTCGACTGCCTTTGTTTTTTCTTCGACATCTCCGCAAAGGGAATTAAGGCAAAGTTGGGAGTGAACCTTCCCAGATATCGTTTCTGGCCTTCTAAAGAGTAACAGGATATTCACAAGTGCCCGTGATTTTCCACTTTAATCGTTTTTGACTGATTTTCAGCTTTATTTCGTAAGCTTGCTGAAAAGGACTTTTGGGTAACTTTAGTACTTGGAGTTCATTGCAACTTTTGTGTTTGTGCGATGACTCGTCATCCAATCAGATATGTTGATTGGAGCGAGCCCCGCCCCAAATTTTCTTGACCCTTAATCTCTAAAGTGACAGTTATGGCAACTCGCTTTTTTTTTTAACAGAAACAGACAAATTTCCCTGGATCAGTATGCCAAAAATCCACCAATGTTTTAAAAATGAAACATACATCATAATCGTAACAATATTCATAATTAAAAATGTCCCAATCATATGTGTTTACCCCTGAGTCCAAGTCGCCTCATTTTGAGGATCTGTCAATGCAATGTATTAAGGACAGAATATCGTGATAGCGATTTTAATTCGATTAATTGTGCAGCCCTACCAGGAACTGTTGTCGTTTCTAAAAATAACAATGTCCTTTTTTTGGCTTCAATAATTTACCCAGAGCTAAATATACAATAATTCCTGCAGCCTGCTCACCAGTGAGATCCCGCAGTAGTCCCTAGTTCCAAGACAAAGTATCAAAACTCTCTTTTAGAAAGACTTCGAAGTAGAGCGGCGGTCTTTTTAGTACTTATCGTACCTAGAACTAGTGTTTCCTACGTTAAATGCTGTCATCCAATCAGACGTGTTCCTCTTTGTGGACCTTTCAAAACAGACAACCGCATCTTTGCGAGATGGTCCAAGAACAACAACCGTCTCTTGTGGAGGCTGGATACAAAACATCACCCCTGCGTGATGGATATTGTTTTCCAATATATAGCCGAGAGAGACAGAGAGAGAGAAGATACTTGGTCAGTCCAAACAGAGCCGTAAAGTGCCGCATGGTTAAGCCTGATGAATTAATAACAGGGAGGCAGATGGGTCCCAGGGGCATACTGGGAGCGCGGCAGCATGGCCGACAGAGTGCACCGTGTATACACACACACAGACACACACATACACCCGTATAAGTAAAAAGCGATGCATTTGCATAAAGTGAATCACGGGACAAAGAGAAGCATCTCCTCACTAAGTGCAAACACTTCAGTTTTCCAACTCATGACCTCATTAGTTTTCCTTGCAAATGTACAAATGTGCCTTAGTTGAGTCATTAGTACACCTAATGATGGCTGGCCCAGCTCAAAATCAACACCGGATGCGTATCAGCATTTCGGGACGCATGCTCAATCGTGTCACCTTTTTCTTTCCCTCAACAACGAGTAATCGTAATCGCGGGGCTTCTGGGGTTTAACGATCGTTGGGCCCGATTGCTCAATTAGCCAGCGATTTATCGTGGGGACGGATGCTTTTTTATCGTTTAAATTGTAACGTAGTGATGCAATTAGGTGGGTTTTTTCTCATTAGCCGGCCTGCTAAGATATTGGCTTGTCCCGGAAAGAGTGCTGGAACCACAGATGTGTTAGTCGCTGAGAGATGCTTACCTTTTTTTGTTACACTTGGGCCGAGTGAGAAAGAATTATTAAATGAGGTTTTTCTTCCTTCAGTTATGAAAATGCTGCTTCTTGGGAAAAAAAAATATAAAAAACTGAGCCGTGAAAAGGTCTAATTTCAGTCTCCGCTTACAGGCCCAACTTCCTGTTTTTCATCTCCACGTGATTGTATTCATTGGTAATACCTCTTGTGCGATTGCAGATGTGATGACAAGCCAGAATGCGGCGGTGGCGACATCATTTACGATGGGCATACGGGTCAAGGTTACCGTGCAATCTTCTCCCATTGCAGAGGAAACAACACGGTGAGCACATTATTACATTATATGTCACAATGTACAACCTGCAGTACTGTATATGACTTTGCATTGCATAATGTGACGACGTTCTAGCTGTAACGCAGAGCTTCTATTTACTTAGTTTGGGACGGTCATGGAGAAAAATGAGCTGAATATTAAACTGCAGTATGAGGAAATAAAATAACATCCTACAGTTTAGTATTGGAGGGGCTGATATGATGTCAGTAGTACCACCATGAATACACAACCACTCCAAAAGTGTGTCCAAATGTGAAGTTACTTCACTCAAAAACTGTTAGACAAAACCAATTGACAAAGACAACAACAATTGGAGTACTTCTCAGACAGTAGAAGGATCTAAGAGCTTTAATAAATGTGTTATCTAGCTATTTCCATCACTTTAAATTGGTAATTAAAAAAAAAAAAAAACCTTAAAAAAAAACCTTCATGGCGAGGGCCGATATAGATCAGCTTTTCTCAAATGGGGGTAATCAAGGCACTTCAAGGGTATGGGAAATTTGAATAGGGCGTCTGCAGGTTCTGTCTTACTTTTGTGATTTTTAATGTCGAGAGAGGAACAGTACATTTTTATTTTCAAATTATAAGCAAATGAACTGGAACATCAAGCAGTTGCTGAATTGCGTGAAATGATGCATGCCTTTATTCTGTTTAGTTTTTAACAGATGGGTCATGTTTTTGGTGCAGAAACAAAGCAGATAACAGTACAGAATCTATCTTCTGACGTTGTTGAATAAAACAGGCTTAAAAATCCACTAAAAATATAGTTCACAATCTTGACAAAGGAGGCATGGATGGCACAGCTTTGTTTTAAGTCTTTTGTTTTCTTTAGAAAGAGCTTTGCACAAGTTAAAGGACCCTTGGATGAAAGACAAAAAAAACAAAACAAACCCTGGTTACAAAGTTGAGAACACTCTTAGACATTACTAAAACGTATAAAATCGACCATATTTGGACATAATGAGTTTTTGTCTGTAAGGGATGATATTCTGCATGTAAAAACAAAATCTAATGTTTCCACCTTCACTGATGGATTGTTTTTTTTTTTTTACTATTTTTTAAATAAGGTAAACAAAAAGTGAAGAAAGTTAGAATAGCCCTTACACTCTTTGATCGGTTTACCCGTGAAGGAACAGCTTTGCACACCCAAAATCTATGAACGCAATGGCTCCAACCCCCCCCTGCCCTCTCGCTGCCCTCTCACCGTCAAACGGCGTGGCATCGTCAAACGGATCCTGTTGGGAACAAAACAAAATATCCATATTTCATCGGGCGGCGGCGAGCGCCGTTTAGAAATGTCATATCAACTCACGCGCTAAAAGGTCTCAGTACCATCGCCGTCATCTCAATTGGCCCGAGATAAATAATTGACAGCGTTCTCCCAGCCTGTCCGTCGCGACGGCGTCCCGGGCGTAGATTTCACATTGCGGCGAAGCCTCGTGGCGTTCCTCCTTCTTTCCCGAAAAGTGCGCGAAGGCCTTGAATCAATAAGGACCGAAGAGAAGCCAAAACCCACCACAGATGGCTGGCCACACCTGTCCAGACGCACACACAATCCCCTGAACCCGAGGCTGTATCCTGCGCCTGTCAGGCCGATGGTGCTCACGCGTGTTTGCCTTTTTGTGCGCCTACGCCAAATATGGAGTGCAGGAAGAAGGCGAAGGAGAAGATGAGGGTAGATGGTTGGAGGGGCTGTTTCTTTATTCATTACCCAGCGGCCGAGGGGGTTTTCACGGGGGACCTCGCAACAGCGCTTCTCCCGGGCCCTTCAGTGGTGTCGCTCCGTGGCCCTCTATGCTAACAAGCCTGCAGCCTTCCTCTTCCTTTTCCTGGAATGTTAACCCAACAATAGGGCCTCTAAAATACACTTCACTTAATTGGATTGATTTGAATAAGGAAACACCTGGAATGGAAGTAGCAAACTTCCTGCGGCGTCTATGGCACGGCTGTTTGAAACGTTTTTGTTGGTCGTTTGTGATAGTCTCATCTACCAAATTGGATTGGTAAGGATCAATTTTCTGAGTATCCCAGTAGAAAAAGTTTATCTTTGGACTCCGAAAAATGAACTCAGAAATCTCAGTTCCAAAGGAAAATCGACAGACTCTCTTTGTCCTATTGGCCCGTGGTTCCCAACTACCGGTTCGCGGCCCGGTACCGCTTCGTGGACCAACTTGTATGGGGCCACGTGGGCCGCACCTGAAATAATGTTTTGGAACTCATTTACTTTAACAGTTTATTCATATGTGGTTTGTTTGACTTGATCTTTGTTTTTTGGCGCCGCCTCTGGCCGTTGTTGGCATTACATTATGTAAAGAGAAGGATGGTGTGGTTTTGAGAGTAGTTTGGCGATGACACACGTGTTGTTTTGTGTCTGTGAAATCTGGCCCACGACTTTCTGTAAGTTGTACTTTCTTTGTAAGAATGTTGATGTCTGATAATATGGCCAAAATTAATTTGCTTGTTGATCCAACAACATGAGACTATGGATAACATGCATCTAATATTAGTTCTTAAATTCTTCATGTTTTATAGTGCTGCCCTGATTGCGTTTAGCTCGTTCGCATTTTTGATTGTGCGGCAGATATTTTCCTTGAAATTTATAGGTTTTGTAATTCAGTTTTATGATTGACTTAATGTAATTTGCGTACATTACTTCACATTTTCCTCTTCGAGGTCTTAATTTTCATTACCCAGCAGCTGCAAGTATGAAATTTTAAATGAAGTGTATGAAAATAAGTAGACAATGTGTAGAAGTGTAGATTTAGAATACATCAGTATCTAAATTTTCATTTTCGGAGACTTTGTTTTTGTGCAAACATATCACAAACAAATAAATAAAACGATTGTTACACATTTGGAAACCTCTGGCGACATTTTGGAGAACATTAGTGACCTTGAAAAAACGCTGATGAGCCGCTTCCTTCGCCAACACTCGTCAATTTTCTCCCCTCATTGGGAAAGGGGCTTTAGTACGGCTCAACACTCAAGACAAGTAAATTCTCAATATTTATATAATTTGACTATTTATCCGAAAATAAAAACATAAACCAAATGATGCGAAAAGTGCAGTTTTGGTGTTAAAAATGGTCAGTTCACCAGTAAACAATTTAAGAACTCGAGTTAGTGTTGCTAGATGCTTTGATATTTTTTTCTTTGGACTTGCTTTTGAAATGTCCACTGAGGCAAAATGGAAGACTTCATGTGTCTTTTGGGGCTTGCTGTCAATACTCAAGATAGTCAAAACAAACATGTCATATTGTGCAGTTTGAATTCAAATGCTTTTCCTTGGCAAATATGTTCACCGCCATGTTCTGACCAGCATCATTTCCCGCCTCCTCCTTCTGAAGAGAGACCATCGATTACGGCGACATCACACATCTCTCTCCTGACCCTTTTCGCCTTGCTCAAACCCGGTCCGCCCCAAACTGATCAATGGCAATGCCGGGGGATCAATTCCTCTGGCTTTGGGGGGGTGTGATGTGATAGGACACGAATGAGGGCGCGCTGGCTGACGCTTCAAAGCTTGCTGCTCATCAGACAAACAATTCAAATTGAAGACTGCCATTGATACAAGAGATGAGAGGCACTCCTTTTTTGTGTGTTTTGTTTCAATTGTTGTTGAGCCGCGTGATGCGTGAGGCAAAGCGATTCCCTATCCTTCACCTGCAAGCAGAGGTCACTAATAGCGGGACCGAAACGTTGCTTCAAATTATAGAACAAATGATTCACTTGCCTAACAAGTGAAGATGGCTTCTTTCAAAGAAAATGACAATTGTTATTTTTTTTAAAAAAAGGGAAGTCAAAGCAAGCACAAAGCATTCTGCCTCTTCCATGACAAAACAAGAAGAAAAGTCACTTAAAGAAATTGTATAGGGGAAAATAGCTACGCTCAAAAACAGGAGAGAACGCGGTGGAAAAAAAAAACACAAAAGCATTAAAATTTAATTGAAAAATAAAAAGGATGCCGTTCCATGAAAAACATCCTAAATGGGTCTTGTGTGTGGCGGGAAGCGGCACGATGTACCTGAGGCACTGCAAAGTGTTAACACGAAAAACACATCAGAGGAGGAAGTGGATGCGGCCTGTTCGGGGGAGGCGGCGAGTGTGGTGCGCAGGCATGATACATCCAACTTTGCAATTTATCTGCATGATGGGACTGCGTGCGTCTGCCAGGTGGGCCACGCTACTCCTGTTAGTAGGATAGTTCATTTTTAAGTCCAGGATTACAGGCCCATTCACTCAGTAACTCTCAAATGTACAAGTAAACAAGTTCAATAACTGACAAGCCGAAGTGACAAAGTAATTCACCTAAAAACCAACCAACAAAAGAAATTAATCAGCCACCCACAACAAATCTCCAGCTAAAAAAAAACAAAACAACCAATTGAATAATTAAACCCCAAAAAATATTAAAAAGTCACCATCTTCAAAAATATACCCAACCAACCAAAGAACCAACAAACCGACCAAATAATTACACCCCGCTCCACAAACAAATCACCAGTTTGAACCAACCAACCAAATAATTAACCAGCCCCTCAGAACAAATCACCAGCTCCGTGAAAAAAAAAACCAACCAACCGACCAACTAATAAACTAGTCCCCCACAACAAATCACCAGCTCCAAAAAAAAAGGCAAGCAACCGAGCAACCAACCACCAAATAATAACCCCAGCCCTCCACAACAATTCACCAGCTCAAAAAAAACCCAACCAAATAATTAACCAGCCCCCATAACAAATCACCAGCCCCTAAAAGAACCCATCAAATAATTAACAAGCCCTACCAAAAACAAATCACCTGCTCCTGCAATACTACAAACCAGCCAACCAGCTAGCCAGCCAAATGATCATCAGCTTCAAAACAAAACAACTAACCAACCAATCAACTCGCCAACTAACTAACAGCTTATCAAGGAAATAAAGCACCCCTAAAAAAACCCTATTTACTTAGTAAAAGAAATATAGCAATGCACAAAAGCTGATAAAACTGGTTTGTTTTTGGTTTGTTTTGAGGTCATATGTGACATTTCTTGTTAATTCAGAACAGTCTCTAAAGTAAAGTAAATGCTGAAGTACAGTATACACAACATTTTCACTCTTCGCTTGAGCAAACTTAGTTAATAAAAGTCCTTGAGGACTCGTTAAAGTCTGGGCGGAGAAATAATACGCCTGTGGCAATGTTTGAACATAAAGATGCATTTATAGCGGCATGTTTGTGTTTCAGTGCGTTTGCCAGTCAGTCTTCTTCGCACATTTATTTATTTAATTTGAACATGCATGTTTGTTTTGCGCAGCCATTCGGGACGTGCTCATTTTTCCCCACCGCAATGTGCTTTGATTGATACCGAGCAAAAAAAGGTTGAATTAGCCAGTTAGAGATCTTGGAAGGTGTATAGTGTGCTTCTTTCTCACAGTATTCCCATCAATTCGGAAGTTTGAGGGAGGCCACGCAGGAACCGCCATCAAGGGGCCAAACTGATACACATTACTCTCAAACGATTTACATTCACGCTCGCTTTAGTATCACACATTTTTTTTCACTTGACTTACTTCACTCATGCACTATACACACACAAAAAGCTGATACTGCAAACTTATGGTCTTTGTTCCATTATTTTTACTCAACCGGTTGTTATTCGTACAAGCACATTCTTCTGAATTAATATTACACAGTTGGAGATATTTTACTACTCATGGAAAGAAAAAATTTCATTTAAATGAAATGACTGTTGTGTAAAAAACAAACAAACATGGAAACACTCAACATTATTATGCAACCACGTTAGAGTTTACTGGAGCACTCTTAAAGGTCCGATTTCCACTCGTCCAAAATGTAACTAACTAACTAGCTAACTAACCAACTAACTAGCTAGCTAACTAACAAATAAACTAACTAACTAACTAACTATTCATTGTCAATTACTAATTATCTTAGTTAGCCCTTAACTGATCAACGAACTGACTAAATGTCCCAACCCAGTAATCAAGTGACCAAATAACAAGCCACATCAGTCCAATTTCTTTTGTAACTAACTAACTAACTAACTAACTAACTAACTAACTAACTATTCATTGTCACAATGAAATGATCTTAGGTAGCCCTTAACTAACTAACTAACTAACTAACTAACTAACTAACTAACTATTCATTGTCACAAAAAATGATCTTAGGTAGCCCTTAACTAACTAACTAACTAACTAACTATTTAACTAACTAACTAACTAACTAACTATTCATGTCACAAAGAAACGATCTTGACTAAATAACTAACTAGATAACTAACTAACTAACTAACTAGCAAATCTCCACAAAAGGAAACCATCCCAGCCAACCACCCACCAGTCACAAATTCATCAGCCAATAACTCCAACCCACAACGAGCATTTTGTTCCTGTTTTGTGCAAACATCTCTGTTAACTTTTCGCTCCTGAGGTTGTATTTATGTCTTGGCGTTAACATTCATATCAATACTCAGTTGATTTTATTTTATTTTTGTTTCCCATAAAGACTTTTATGGCTTCCTAATGCGTTATCATGCAGCGTTATTATTTAGACATATACCGAAGATTATGATATCTAGATATAAGTAACGGCCTTGCGCTTCAATCAGATGTTTTTTTTTATCCCAATCATCTATCGCAAGCGCCGTTTCTAGAAGTTCACATCTATTCCGCCGTGGCACATTTAATTGCCTGAAACATTTCAAGCTGCCGGCGTTAAGACGAGAGCTCTCAGGTGGCTTCTCAAGAGGAAGGCTGATGAGAGGCTATATTAAGGCTGTTAAACAGCGGAAAGAGGGGCTCGTCGGGGGGGTCTCGCGTCGGCCCCGAAGAGACAAGAGCCTTTATTGGAAATGTAATTTTTGTTTATCCGCAATCACCTGCCGGCTCGTTTGTTTTTACGGACGCGGCGCTTATAGCAAAGAGCGGCCGGATTCTCCCAAGGATTGCTCTGCGGAGAGGCTGCGCTTTATTACAAATAGGAAGGCTTTCATTACAGATTGGATGGGCGGAGCTATGCCACTCTGCTACAAAGCTTGCTGGAGCAAAGAATTCTGCCTTTAATAATTTAGATTATAGCATTGTTATTACCATTTCTTAAACACTGAAATCAGAGTTTTCTACTGTGCTTTTGCGGATTGCAAAGAAAAGCAACATAAAACCGAAACAAACGGGGAAATTGCACGGTTCATGAGGGTTGCATGTCGAAGCTTCTTGCAGGTTTTAAACAAATATTTGGCAAAAGAAGGTCTCCCAAAAAGGGTCTTGCCCTCTATTGAGGTCATGTGATCCTGTTTATCCGCCGGAATGATGTCACGGTGGGCCTGCGCTAGCCCCCGAGTCGTAGCTAATCGCTTTATCATCAGAGAACATTTCTCTAATAAGGTCACCGCCCTGCCTAACCTCCACCCTGTTAATGATCAGGCCGGGTCATGGCTATTAGTTTGTCCCGTGCCCCCCCCCATTGGGAGGCACCATTATCACTGTTCTGCAGGGGAAAAGGGAGTTGGCCTTTGAGAAGGTAATTTGATTGGTGCGGAGTTAGGGAGTCCTCTGGTGAAGTATTACGGACCGGTTCCTGGCGGGTCATTGCGGCTTCCTCCATATTTCTGAGCTTGATTAAAAATTGATCGGCGGCGGAGGCAATGTGAATATATTATTGCGGCCATTATTCACCCCTGACACGTAATTGGATGGTACACACGGCTCTATTTGCTTGGTCGCCATCACTTTGTGTGCGGGAATAAGTGAAATTGAGGCCGACCGGATCCATTCGGGGTGGTTTAGCTCAAGCCCCTCATTGTGCATACACGGTCTCGATAGATATAAAAATGGATACACGGCATACAGTATGAACACATAATCACTTTGCTGCTAATCAGTCATGACCTATCCCCGCACAAGTTATAAATAAAGCCTTGAACTACACTGTTGGATAAAACCAACACGGATTTAGTATTTTCACTTATCTCAGACTATATTTTGTCCTAAAAAGCATCCCAAGTGTGGAAAATTCCCATGGTAGCGATGGACTAGCGTAGCCAGCGGGCACAGATAGATATTTCCAAAAAGAAATGCGGTGGCTAATGCTATTTGCTATTCACTCGAGGCTTAGCATGGTGCCATTGTCACGCCTTTTTACCGTATTAAAACAGCGTGACGGAAGAGAGGGCTTGCACAACATGCTCTGCAAATGCACCAGGGACACTCACATTCTCATCTTTAGTCTGCAAATTACACTATTGCAAGCTAACAACATGCGCTACACAACTCAAGTTAACTCAGTGCTCAGAAGTTGTAAGATAACAACAACAAAAAAAAGTTAAAGGCTGTTTTTCATTAGAGTTAGCATATTGTCACCACATTTTTTTTGGTTTAATAGAAATTTTCAGAGCAAATAATTTCATAGAACATTGTTCAGAGCGATGCTACTACTGAGTAACGCTGGGAAGTAATGCTAGCAAAATCATGTGAGAATTTGATGCTACAGGGTATTGCTACATGCTAAAGCTAGGTGATGCTACATCGGACGCACAGTCATATTGCGATGTATTTTTGTGTAGGTTAGGTGAATCTTGTTTATAATTTTTCATTATATGCAATAACTATATACAGTTCTCCTCCATGGGAGGGGGGTGAGAGCACCCGCCCCACAAAGACGTTTTTCCTCCCAAGTGGAAATTACTGGTGGAGATTAATAACGACATTAAGGCGGTAATGATGCTGCAACGGATGAAATATTTATTAAAAATCCCTCTGCTAGCAATTAGCGCAGCATGTAATGGTTGTGCACAAGGAACGGACGCAATTGTGCCGGTCACCTTCATCACCCCCCAATTAAACCTCCCCAGTTTCTGAACTGCATCGCTCCAAACAGCCTCCTCTCGCCTTGACAACAGCAGCCGGGGGAGGTGTGTCCACTGTGGTGTGCAATCTTAATTACACACGCTGTGCCTTAAAGAAAATAAGCAGGTGATAAATTTGTCAGGTATGCAGGCTTGAGGTGTTGACGGACCCTTGAGGTCTAACCCAAATAAAACATAATGCCAATCCGGAGTTGTGCAGGGAAGACATATTTTATTGCATGGTCAATTCGAATCTTGGGGATTTTCTTACTTCAAGCGCCTGTAGGGACACTGCAGTGTTTTGCCTTTTTTCCCTTTTTCTCCCACTTTTCAAAGAAATTCTCCAAAAGATGAAAATTGTCTATGTAGGCTAACTGCTTTTCATTTAAACTGGGCTGTTGGAGTGGAACAAAATGCGCATTTTGCTTACTCATTCAACTTTCTTTATCAAGGACCTTTCGACCGAACAACTCAAAAGTCACCGTCCACTCACTCACTCACTCACTCACTCACTCACTCACTCACTCACTCACTCACTCACTCACTCACTCACTCACTCACTCACTCACTCACTCACTCACTCACTCACTCACTCACTTATTACTCACTCATAGCCTTTCATCAATGGCCTACCAAATAAACAACTAAATATAGGTTCCTCAAGGACCTACTGACCAACCAATAAAGCCAAAAATTCTTACTTACCAAGAATCCACGAATTGATCAACCAACTAATCCAGGATTTAATATATCAAATATAAAATTTAACTATCTACCTACCTAACAACTAATCCATCTTACTTAGTGAAAGGGACCTACTAACTAAGCAATCCATTGGTTGACCAAACTAGCAACGAACCAACCCATCCAGCCAACCAAATTCCCTCAATCAATTCTTCCTCATCAAGAACTTACTAGCAAACTAACTGAACGACTAAAGCAACTAATCTGTTTAGGACCCTATTAAGTATTTAATTTCCAATTGACAGAACTACCAACGAACCAACTAAGCTGCCTCAATCTAGCCTACCTCATCAAGAAGTTACTAACAAACCTAAGAATAAACATAATGGCCTACTGCCTAACCGACTAACCAACCAATAAACCAACAAAACAAAGGACACCAACCAACCCAGTCCATACGCCTTCATCCAGGACTTAAAAGGAACTAACTATATGAGCTCCAACATTTTTTTCACATATATTGGTTGCGGTAGCTCAGTCCAGCTTAGATGTGCCACCTTCTAAATATTCAGATGATCTGTGAGGAGGGGCACTACACTAGTGTTTCTTTAAAAAAGTGACGTCGCCAACTACAGGCCTGGCATGCATATTGCAACATTTCCAGCCAGTTTCAAATGTCTAGTGAATTGTTTTGACATGCTGTCCTCTGTGCGTCCTTGTTTATTTTCGCACTTCCCAATTTTCAACTGGTCATGACACAAATAGGGTTGAGGCATTGGGTCCACGTTGTTGTTGCGAGAAAGGTCAGGGGTCCGACCATCCGCCGGGTCCGTTTATTGGCGACGACGTACGACCTCCAGGAGCTCATCAACGACGTCATTCAGGCGTGAGGAATCGGAACAAGAAGCAAACCGTATGTGTGTGTGTGTGTTTCTAATGTAATAGCGGCTCACTTCACAAAGCTGACAAAGGGAGACGGATCAATTTGCAATATTGTCTACAGCAACAAAGAGAGGACATGAAAGCGAGCACATTAAGCGACGCCATTGTATGAACTCTGCAATCAATAAACATCAGGGCCTTAAGGAACTGGCTATGTGCGCGTGTGTGTGTGTGTGTGCATGTTTGAGCGAACAATAGAAAAGATTGTTTAAGTTCCCCACAAACTTTCTTCCTCCCCCGCTATTGTTAATTAGATAGTTATCTTTAGCCTCAGCGATAGACTGGATAAGGCCTTAATTAATCTTCTCATCTAATTAACTGTCTTGCCGTTAATAACGTCAGACTCGTCGTTGTTGTACCTTTGCCTGTCACAGCGGATGTAGTGAAAGCTTCTCTGCATCAGACGCACTTCACTAAAAGGAACGCCAGCGGCCTTCAAAAGTTTTGGTCCTGCGGAGGCGATCACGACGGAAAGTTGCGGAAATTAAGTTGCGTGGTCATGCAATTTAACAAATAGAATACATTTTTTTTAAGTTACTGTAAATTCCGGACTACAAGTCGCACCCGATTCAGTTCTCAGTCAGGTAGTTTGCTATTAAGTCTGCAGTTAAGATTATTGGTTAGTTGAGTGTAGTTAATCTGTTGGCCAGTTTGTTGGTGTGGTAATTAGTACATTTGTATGTAGATTTGTTGTTGGGTTCATGAGTTGGTTATTGGGTTTGCTGGTCCCTTAGTAAGTCAATTATTTGGATAGTCTTTTGAATAGTCAATTTTTTAGTTGTTTTCTAGGTCAGGTTGGTGGTTAGGTAATTGGCACTTCAGATTATTGGTGAGTTGGTTGCTTCGTTAGTGTATTAGTTGATTCATTCGACAGTTGTTTTTCAGGTCAGGTAGTTGGCTAGTGACTTGGCAGTTAAGAGTAATGGTTAGTTAGTTTGTTTGTTAGTTCGTCTATGAATTAGTTCGTTTGGTAATTTGATGGTCAATTAGTGGGTTATTCTTTTGAATAGTCAAATATTCCGTTTTTGGCTGTCAGGTGATTGGATTGTGAGTTAGTAGTTTGGATTATATGTTAGTTGGTGTGTTAGTCTATGAATTAATTGGTCCATTAGTTCATTAGGCAGTTAGTGGATTAGTCTTTGGAATAGTCAAATATTTCTTTTTCTTTTTTTTCTTTTTTTTTTTAGATCTGGTTGTTGGCTTGCGAGTTGGCATTTCTGATTACTGGTTAGTTGTTTTGTTGGTCAGTGAGTCGGTTGGTTTGTCAGTATCTTAGTTGATCATTCAGTTAGTCAATTGTTCAATTAGTTTCCTGGTCAAAATATCAGGTTGTTTGTCGGTTGAGTCAGTGTTTCAGCTAGCTGGCTATTCAGTTTGTTCTTAAAATTGTAAACAATCCCAGAATATGCAGTTGTCAAACAGATATATTTTGATTGAATTCATCTGTGGGCCATTGAGAAACAAAATATTTGCACGTGTACTTAATGGATAGCAATGAGGGAGATGCCCATAGTCAGTCAGTCAGGACCGGCCCCGCTGGGACAGAGAAACTCATTTGCATTATGATAGCGGGCAAATTAAGTACATCTCACTGAACTCAAAACACGCACAGCATTGATTATTTGTTGTTAATGGGAAGAAGGCCATCCGATTTGAAGTTTAGAAGACAGCACATCCGGAAATGGAGCCCTACAGTGTGGCCACTTTTACTCTCAATAGGAGGGAAAACCAACGTTATGGTGGTATTAATTATAAACTAGGTTACTTAGAATTCCCATTTCTCCAATCATTGTGGCAGCTCTACAGTACATTTCAACTTGAGCAGACGTAGAAAGGAAACCCAAAACCACCAGGGTCCCAAAACACTTTTACATGTCACTCAGGGAATTGAAGCATTTCTGTTTCCATTTTATATCGACTGACAGAGGAAAAAATGGAGGGGTTTAATTTATCATTATATATCTTGTTGTTTGATATCTGCTCCAAAACACATCTTAGCTGATTCATGATAAAGTTTATTGTTCAGTAAATCGGGCCTTCATGTCATGATTGAGCTGTCTTTTTCAATGAAAATGCAATCCATGCTTTTACCATTCTTTGTAAAGGCTCACCTGAGTTTTTCAGTTTTTTCTTCAACAAGTCGTTATCGGCACACCTCACAGTAAAAAGAGGCGGGTCGAGAAGTGGCTCATTTGCATGAAATGGGATTTCTCCGAGGCTAAAAAAAAATACAGTAGCGTGAACAGTGAGCTCTTATTCTTGATCCTTGTTATTTTGACACTGTTTTTACTGAGACACCTGGGACCGCCTTTAAAATGGTGAAAAAAAAAATGCAGCATACAGTACAGTATGTCTTCTCTAATGTTCCGAGTTCATTTCATGACACGATCTATTCCTAGTGGGATGAATCAAAAGAACAAGAATAAAATGCTAATAATAATCAACACACTACCTCCACCTCACGTAACTGGTGTCGCTCCTCCGGGTCCATTTAGTTTTGCTGCCCCTGCTGCTCAGGGCTCATGAATAACCAAGGCGGCGTGATCGTTCTCTACATTAAAAACTTCCACATTTAGATTTAGATCTCCCGTCCCAACCTCAGGTAAGAGAATGCTGAAAAATTTAACAGCCTGTAGAACCTTCCTCACCGCCCCTTCCACAAATTAAAAAGTAATTCATGTCTCGGCTACTTTTAAAAACGTCCGGGGCTGAACGCGCTGGGCCTTGCCCTTTAAGATGAGGATCTCAAACTAGCAGACTCCACACCTTGCTTGGGGGGGGGGGGGGGGGGGGGGGAAACAACCTACTCATTGCATTAAAGCAATTAGACCATCTTTGCCCTAAATAATAAAGTCCCAAGCTTGCAGCGCATGTTCAATATTTCATCTTTTATTCAGATTCGGGGAGTGCTTCTATAGTGAATGCAGGCTTCTCAGTAGTGCAGGTGGGTTTCCAGGGGAGGCTTTTAGATGGCGGAAGGAGGGGCGGGGCGAGTTGGGTAAAAGCCATTGGTTGAATAATGAATCGCTTACCTGCACCTTGTGCAGGAAAAAATATACCAAAAAATATGGTCGGCTGAATGGGGGAGCGAGTTAAGAATAAAGGTCAGGATAAAAAGTAAGTCAAAGTAAAATTGCTGAGACTTGCAGAGGAAAAAAAAAAGAAAATGGGCCAATACGTGTAGAAAATAATCTCGCGACCTGGTCGTAAATTTAATGACCAAAGCAGAAAATTTTGTATGCCAGCTATAGTTATTTTCTCCCAAATGTAAAAAACATAAGTTAGCCTATTTGAAATGTCGCTCCTTGTGCATATTCTTTTCACAGAAGCCCCTTTTGAGGCTACGCTTCATTTTAATGAAAAAAGACAAAGCAACGGGTTTCATTTGCGAGGCTTAGTTTTTGCTAGCATAACATATGCCGCTATGCTCAACTGAACCAAATCGTACGACGTCAGGGTTATTAAACCCCAAACAAAAAGTAAGTGTCATTAAGAAGTATATTAAGCGTGAAGGTAACATAAACCACAAAAATCTCTTCATAGGGACAGTGACCCATCTAATAAGCAGGAGAAATGTTTGTATGTTTGCATGTGTGTGTGTGTGTGAAGGGGGGGTGGGGTTGGCAGTAATTAGCACTAGTGGGTGCCCCCCTCATCCCTAGCCCGTTAAATTGAATTTAACGATAACACAGCAAGTCTTAGCCGGCGCCAGCTAATCTGGCACTCTAGTGCATTATGCTTAATGGGCTCGAAAAGAAAATGATGGCCGCTCAAAAGCAAAACCAATTAACACGGAGCGCCGAGATGATGTGGGGTGCTGAGCTCCACACATCTCGCAGCGACGTCCGCCTACCGTTATATAACGCCATTTCTGCTCGTTTTGAATAATAAAGGAGGTTGAGGAGGCTTGACATCATGTTGCTATCATGACCACTAGACCTTTGAAAGCAAGAGTAGTGACAAACGTAACCTCTCCCTCCCTTAATGAATGTGAGCGTAAACGGCATTTGGCACTGTTGTCCCTTCTTGGATCGTCTGCACTTAAAAACAGCTGTCGGTCAATTCGTGACAGGTGTACTGCAGGAAGCACGACTTACCACTCAGAAATGACAACAGAGCCATGGCAATGCCCAGTCCTGTTTCTTACGGTGCGGTTTGTTACCCTAGTCCTGTTTTAAGGAGTAATACCCAAACCCTACGACCTTATCTTTGTTTCTTAAGTAAATGTCTATAACTCTCGATCCCTAATCTGTGATCCCTAACCCTTTTATCTGTTTCCATCCATCCAATCATTTTCTGTAGCCGCTTATCCTCACTAGTGTCTTCAGGAAATCGTAGCCATCAGTAACCCTAACCATGTTCCCCAAGCTTTACCCTAAATCCATAAACCTTAACCATTAACTTGTCTATTATGGGGTAGTCTGCAACCCTAACCCCATAATCCCCAAACCCCTAACCCCAATGTCTCTTTTGTGGCAGTTTCTAGCCCTTACCCCAACCTCTTAAACTTTAACCCTGTCTCTTGAAAGGAATCTATATCACTAAAGCAGTCTCCACTCACTGCCGGCTTCTACTTTGTTTTGCGCTACTCTACTCCGCTCTTCACCAAAAAACATTGCGTCTCCACCGCCACCCCCTGGGAGACTCTCTGCACCTCGCCAATGACATCATGTTACCGACGACGGTAGCGTTGCATACGATAACTAAACACAGGATGCGGAAGGATTATTGTACTTGGTTCTTAGATTGTGGCTGTCTTGGAATACTGCATGAGCCAGAAGATGATACTGACTTCAAGTCCATCAAAGGGTCTAGTTTTCCGCACTCCATATTCAAATCTATGCCGGACCAATCAATGGCATCCGAATAATAAACATAACGGAACCAACACAACGAGTAGCATAAAAAGCGAGTAGGTTTGAGAAGAGGCGAGAAATTTCTCTGTGGAAACTGATTTTGTCGTTTAGAATAAGGTAGATAACGTCGGTGAAGACAAGTTTTAACACTGAAGCTATGTCTGTTACCCATGAGGCCCAAGCACTAAACTTAGCACTAATTGCAAACCCTTCTCTCATCTCTCGGAATGTCTGCAACTTGAAATGTCAAACACCGATATGATTGATTGACTTTCCGATAATTTAAGAATAGGATCAAGTGACTTTTAACTCCTTGGTTTTTGCCTGAATACAAATCCAAAATCTACTGGATTTTGCCAATTTGATGTTTGGAAAATCACAAGAAACCACAAAGGCCTTGACTTAGTTCTTGTCCCCGAATGTTTGCGGGACGTGTCTCCAAATAAACTTGTGAATAATAATGACAAAACAGTATCTCTTTTCAAGTGTACTGTCAAGCTCTTGAGTTTGCTAAATTCAAAAGAACACGGTGTCCCGATTCTTGAGGTCGTCATGCCTCCTCGCTACGGGCAAGCTGACATTAGCCATCGTGAGGTTTCTCACGAGTAACAATACTCTGCGTAGCGGCTAAACAGTTTCATAGCAAATGATCTGCTCTGTGCCCAACACTCACATTAATACGAGAAACTCTGCTCAGACTTTGTGAGATCCTGTGCTCCCTAAAGACACAGCCCTGGCCATACATCATCGTAATTAAAGGCCGGCGTAATGACGCGGGGTCTCAGCAGCATGATTTCTGTCGGATCGCCATGCTGCTTCATTAAGACCACTCAAGCTAACGAGCTGTGGCTGTAATAAAGTCCTCCCACCGGTCTGCCGCCGGTGATGAAGGGGCCGTGAGCCAAGGCCTGAAATGGAATTAGCGGTGGAAGAGTTTTAGGTGGACTGAGGGACAGCCGGTGGTCCGGTGATGGGGGTCAAGATGCTATTAGCTTGCGGCTTGTCCAAATATTCCAGGCCAAATGCAAAAACAAGAAAAAAAACACACACACGAGAAAAAGTAAAGTAGCTTCATTCCTTACTGTTTGTTTGTCTCCGCCGCTACTCGTAAAGCTTTGGTTTTGCGTTTTTAGCGCACTCATCACAAGATTATGTGTAGCTGACAAGCTTTTCTTTTATAACTACTCTTGTATTCCGATATAACTTCATTTAATTGTCATTTAATTGCTCTTTGTATTAATTATACAGACAAGCTCTTTCCACATTGGCTGTCATTAGCTAGCTCGATATATATAATATGTATATGATTCAAAAACAACCTAACCAAACATTATATAATTGCCTGTACAAAAATACCTCCTCCAACCCAATGAATGGAGGTTTAGTTCTAAGTCTGCCCATTTAGTGGTGGCTATAATGGCACCGGGAAGTCTTGTAATGTTTTCCGTATAACCATGTATGATATCCAATCGATTTCTCCTCCTCGCTCGCTGGTTCCTCTCTATTACTTTACAACAAGCAAAGATGTTTTCACCTGCAAGTATTTTGACATTTTGGATTCGTGGATAAATACTGCAATAGTTGTTGGGAGTTGCCCAAATTTAAACAGCCTTCCAAAAATTCTGTTCTGTTTAAAAAAAAAAATCCCGCATATAAAGCATGTCTGCATCTGTGGACAAGACTAACAGTAAGTCGCATTTACGACCTGTCCTTCCCCTTCGACTGCTTCATTGCCGTGCTTGGCTGTGATTAGTCACACGACGCGACATTAACCTGTAAATTAAAATTCTTCCATGCAATTTGATGGGTGATTTAATTCCAGTATTGTACCCCAGCTCCCCTCTGCCATCCCCATCTTTCAGACATCCACCCCCCGCGCTTTCTCCGTCTCCACCCGCCGTGGGCTAATCCCATTATGAATTCTTTATATAGCCTTTTCCCTTAATGATCAGCGGGGCCTGCTCCAATCCTGATTACTATTGTACACTTAGCACTACATAAAGCAGGGGATTAATACGCCCCTCCAGGATCGTTGCTATGGATCCACTCGATGCCTTCCGAGAGATGTTGCCCGCCGCTTCAATTGGCCATAAATTGCTTTCCCCAGTGGCTTCCCACGTAGCAGACAGAGCGCGTACAAGAATAGGGGGTGAATTTCTCTCTCTCGTGGTCTAGCGCTGTCTCCCCGGAACGAGACGAAAGTGATCCGCTCTATAATTCATGACCCAGCACTTTCGCTTTCTTCGGCCTTCAAATTTTTCCCCTCTGTGCCGAAGACGCTGTAGTAACCCCGTAGCACCCCCCACTTCCTTACCCCCTTAACAATGTGAAGAGGTGCTTTTCAGGGTAGGCGGGCCTCAAACGCCAACGCAAATTGTGAAAGAGTTGACGACGTGATGAATTTGGAGGCTCTTAATGGGCTTCCCTGAAAAGTTCAATGAGGCTAACAAGAAACACAGTGTGAACTGTCCGGTCCAATTAGGCTACATTTAGCTCAAGACGAGTAGAACAGTAGATAAAAGCAGAGTTTGTCTGGTTGAAGCTATCTTCAACCAGTTTCCACCCAGATTCGGAGTCGTTGAAGCCTCCAGAAATATTTAGCGTCTACTCAATGGGCCTAAAACAATTAAAGGAAAAATATCAAATGTTTTTATTTTGGCTTGAACAATGATCTCAGTTGAAGTTGTTAGATAAGAAAGTTTTAACCCGTTTGCAAATCTCGTCACCTCCGGTCCTCCTGATTGGTTGTACGACAATGGGATGAATTTCTCTTGAAAGTTAGCTTGCCTTGACAGTGATCTTGCGCTCCTGAGCCAGAGTTGTAATTAAACTGACAAAAGCAAATTTCAAACCTCGTTCCTGTTGTTGGAGGCATGAGAGGTTATTGGCAGCTATTTGTTTAGGAATTTAGTTTGTAGTGTTTTTGTACCACTGAAGTGGACAAGGAGTTGGGTCTCAAGAGTTTTTCATCTCTGTTTCAGACCCCCTTTTACATAGTTGGACTCCCGGGAGTGACTGGTATCTTCTGATTACAAGAATTGGTCAAAATTTTGTTGGGGCTGCCAAAAACCGTGAACCCTTCCGAATCTCAGCAGTTCCCAATAGGTCTCTGAAAAATTGTCAGTAGTGATGGCAATTTGGGATTTGAAGCAGGGATAGAACTTTCCAACCCGGCCCTTTTTTAAGACGGTTTCAATTCAGATTCCAAATGGTTTCTTCCTCAAGGGGCGAATGGCATCTTCCACTGAGTCATACAATGAAAGGTTCATACTTTTAATAATCTCGTCCCACTCTCCTTCATTTGTCCGAGATGTCTAATTGAACATCGCATTTCTGGAAGAAATCAGAATCGCCAGTTGCTTCTTGCGATGTGAACGCCTCCACAATGGTGATCTACAAACTTTATTTTTTCAAAATAGAGGATGATGTCACGGCGGCTACAATATGTACAAGCGCAGTCTATAGGGACACGGTGAACCGTGTTTACGTTGTTATGTTGCGTGAGACTGAAAGTTTTGCTTTTCTTGATCCTCCTTCCTTGTAGCCCTACAGCATCTCTCTCCTCTCTCATAACTTGACGTGGTCAAGCCTCATTGCCCTTCAAGGGGCCCGGCCAACGCCGGGCGGCTACAGATGTGCTTATACAGCGTAACGCCCCGCCGTAGACACGCGCGGCCAAAAACCCACACGGGGGCCAAACTCACACTCCGGCGCCTCTCGCCAGGTCCACCACCTGCCCTGGCCTCGGCCCCTTTTCCCCCAGCCAAGGAAGCTCATGCATGGGCACACCGGGCAGCGGCCCAGCCTCTCACATCCAGGGCCAGGGCCAGGAGACGACGGCCAACAGCTGGCCGACTGCAGAGGAAGCCTGGAGGCTTCCACAGTAGATGAATCACCGCGGATTAATATTTAACTCCAGACTCCTGCTTCCCTTCAGCATTTCTCTGTCCTCCCCCTCTTTTCCTGCTTTCTCCCGCCATCCCCCCCCAATCCTGCAAGGAAGTTGGCTCAACGGACCTTCACTGGAAATATCATACTGGAGTTGTGATAGAATTTTGCTTAATGTAACGTGAGCCTATGCCGTCAAGATTTTAGCCATAACATGCAATTTCATTTACATACACAGGTCCTCGGTTTGTGATAGAATTCCATTTCGGTGGCGATTTGACACGGATTTGCACAACTTGGACCATGCAGGCGCTCCCCATGACCTCATAATTACTGTGTTGTTTATAAACTGTGTCGATTGCCATAAAAACTCAAACTTAAATCATGCAAACGCAACATTATTTTTGAGGCCGGCAGCGTGGGCAGAAGACGAGGTCATGCATTAGTCATCCATTGTTTCTTTGTGACTTTATTCTTACTAGTTCTTTGTGCGGTTAGACTGATTTCTTATAAAGCATATGAAGAAGAACTTTTCTACAAAGAGTCTTCAAATCAGTTCAGTTTTTAGCAGTGATATGTTTTTGGTTCGATTAGCTAGCTGCTTTATGGATCCCGAAGGAAATTTCCAATAATAAAAGAAGCAAAAGTGTCATTGGTGAGCACTGTAGCAGCCTGGGAAACAAAATGACATAAAACCGTATTTTTTGCAGGTACTAAAGCTTTCGTAAGCCTAGTAGCGGTGACAACCCGAGCGGTGCGGCCTCGTGATGGCATTCCCAGATGGGATCTGCGTCGTGATGACTGTTCTGATTTTGCGATTAAATAAAAAAACAATACGGCTTCTCTTCATCTTGCCTTATTCCCGCAGACCTTTGTTTCTGCGACGCTGCACTTTCCATTCCCCCGCCGTCTTTTCCACTGTATATGTTTGCGAAGATATATCGTCCCGCTGCGGTCGCCTCTCATTCACATGCATGTTCGGCGAGGCTTGTACATAAATCCACCTCTTTATGGCCCGGCATAAAAGCCAAATGCGGGGGGACAAGAGACGGGATTCTTCTATGTTCTTCTATGCACTTATGTATAGGCTTTTTTTTTTTTTTTTAATGGGCCAGTGGACTATGGCCTATGGACTCATTGTGTCTGTCTGTCTGTCTGTCTGTCTGTCTGTCTGTCTGTCTGTCTGTCTGTCTGTCTGTCTGTCTGTCTGTCTGTCTGTCCGTCCGTCCACTAGCTAGCTAGCCTATGAGCTAGCTACGTACCTACCGTAGCATATCTATCTATCTATCTATCTATCTATCTATCTATCTATCTATCTATCTATCTATCTATCTATCTATCTATCTATCTATCTATCTATCTATCTATCTATCTATCTATCTATCTATCTATCTCCATCCATCCATCCATCCATCCATCCATCCACCCACCCACCCAACAATCCCTAAGCACAATTTTAGTATGTGTAATACACCTACAGTATCATGCAAGTTTTTGGAGTGTGGGAGGAAGACGCAGTGCCTGGAAAAATCCCATGGGGAGATAATGCAAACTCCACACAAGACGGCTGGAGCAAGGATTCGAATTTGAGTCCCTGAATGTTGAGGTGGATGTTCTAACTACTGCGACGGTTGCTTAAACAATCAATAAATATTATTGTAGTATTTTTCTATCAATTATAAATAACTGCCAAAGTAATTGATTTGAATTCCTATTTAATTATTTTATATCGTATTTTTGAAATATTAAATAATTGAGTTTATATGTGCATACACATATTGTGCATGCATATGTTGAAGAATGTTATCGTTGGAATGATTTCCATATGCGACTCTCGGAGACGACTTTGGACAACCCTGCGTCAGATGTCTTTTAGTCTGCTCTTATATGGTCATTCATGGCGACCATGAATTGAATCTTCTTTCTTCGTCTGAATACGTAACCAACCAACGGGCGCGGCGGAATTTGCGGGGGATTTGATGGGAATCGCCACGGGGATGGAGGTCCCGTCGGGGCCGCTTCCCGTCCCCCCGATTCAGGGTCGCTCGGCGGGTGCCGGTGCCGTCCCGCCACGTCGTCCCGGACCAGACTTGAGCCGAAACCGACTCTCTTTTGTGCGCCGTGGCCCGAGCACAATCGGGGAGGCCGCAGATTGTCTTTCAAAGGAACTCCAAATATGAATATGCATATTCATAAGCAATACCCTCCCCCTTCCCGTCTTCCTCTGCTATTCATTCCTCTCCTCATTTTCCATTCCAAACATGGGGCTCTGCAAATGAAAGGTTGCCGTGTCACACCCCTGAAGGTTTGACAATGGTAGAAAAATCCTAATTACATCCCTTTTTTTTTTGTGATTATTATGCTATGATTATTATTACTCCGCGCCGAGAATGTGTGGGCCGATGTTTGGTGAGTCTCCACGGAGACAAAAGTACTTAACAGCTCCGCTTTAGTAGCCAAAGCTGTATTATTTTCACTGAACTCTGCGGTGGAACTCCAGTTTCCTCATTAAATGTCAGTCGCCTTTTTTGCATCTTTGTCAAGGTAAAAAAAAAAAAAAAAAAACTCCAATAAGGGAGGACAATTAACAACTTTTGGACTAAATTATCAATGAGGGGTGTTCGCACTTTTGCAACGTTATTTCGGCTGTTTTTACTTCTGCCTTCTGGACAAATTTCCATAAGAGTTCTGTAGAATTTTCAAGTCGCTCGCTTCCTTCCAGTTAAATGCAACAATTCCTCTCTCACGCTCTTCCTTCCCTACACAAACCACAACGGCGAGTATTTTTACTCAGCGTGAAAAATGATACTTTGAACGCGTCGGCCAATGATCGCCCTTTAGCGGCAAAAAGACAAAGCAAGTGTTTGTTTACAGGCGTGTGCAAATAAAGGGGTATTTTAAGAGCGTGATGACTCACATGTGGCGTGCGTATGTGTGTAATCACACAGCGGGAGACTCTTCAGATTGCTTCTGGTAGTCGTGTTTGGTCAAAGCACACAGAGAAAGAATTACTGCTCACTCGAGTGACTTCAGGTTTTTTTCTTATGTAATCTTAGAGACTGGCTGAGAATTTTGGGACATTTTTAGTGATATGGTTCAGTTTTCAAGATTTTTAATTTTTTGGGGGAGGAGTGGGGGGCACATTCACCCTTCCCTTGCTATATAAAAACATTAGCTCCTTTACTTGCATCAACCATATTTGGCACACACTTCGCTGTGTTATCAATAAGAGAGACTGGAGGCAAAGAACAAAATCTGAGTCAAAATAAGTGTTCATCTGCTGAAGAAAGACGGTTAACCCGTTGTGAAGAGATCTCCTACCTTCTATTCCTTTCTCAAGGAGGTTTGCAATGTAAACGAAGGAAAAGTTTACAACTTAAACAACAAATAATTTACCACCTAAACAAGAATTTTTCCTTTCAGATAAGTTAATTCCCTTCCCCAAACTTTCGGGAAACTTCTCTATAGAAAAGTAGTTCACAAGTCCACAAGTTCTAAGTTCTGCATGCAGCATACATTCAGCAGTTCAATAATTGTGTTTTCAATTCAAAACATAGATATTAGTTTTGTTTTTTTTTTTAAAGAGTTTACTTGTATATTTTCAAGTCTGCTCAATAATAAAGTTGGAGGAGTGAGCGTGAGTGGGGAAAAACCCCCAACTTGACAACAAGTGTGTAAACCGAGACTTGTGCCCGGTGTGGCTGTATTCGAGTGCCTTGTTGTCCCCTTTTAGTGCATGTCGAAACGACAAATTCCTAGGTTGTATCCCTGTGTGAACAGGAGCATGAAGGTGGCATGGTAGCTTTAGAGTGCCTCATCGTTGCCATGTTAAAGCCCTTTGAGAAGCCGGTTGGACATTTTTCAGTTACATTTGTAGTGGTATTTCTGGGCGTATTAAATTTAGCAACTCCAGAAGATAGATATTGTAATATCATCTGTTTTATTTCTGGCTCATCTGCAGGAAAATTGCGCCACTAATGACAACGAAGGTCCGTATATAACTTAACAAATGATTTGCAAAGTAGATAGTATAAAAAAAAGTTTAATTGTTTCATGTTCCAATTAATTTACTCTTAATTCAAAAAGACATGCACAGTTCCTGCCACGGCATTAAGAAGCATGAATAGATTTGTTAATGCCTACGGAAGACATGAATAACTCACATACCTCCTGAAGTACCTTCAAGTACTGTACATCCATTTGATAACCAATGGCCTAGCCGATGTACATGATGTCATTAAAATTTTTCTAGCGTTATATACGTGTTTCTTATTGAAGGCCCCCAATAAAGGCAGAGGCCATATACTTTTCACTTCTTTCTTTCTCTCATTGTTCTTTTTTTCCTCATCTTCTTTTCTTCCCATTTTACCTATGGCGAGTGTGTGGACCGATGCTGCAGTTGCTCGGAGCGCAAAACTAGGCCAGGATTACTCTTGCCGGCTTGTCCCCAGTGAAGCGTGTGTACTGCACGTGTGTGTGTGCGTACGCAGGTGGATGTGTGTGTGTGTGTGTGTTTGTGGGGCCCAGGAGAGCAAGCAAGCTTCCAGTCTGTCCAGCACAGCAGTGAGAGAAGCATTGGGCATATGGAGGCTGGCTATTGGGCCAGCAGGTATTTTTCAACGTCTGCTCTCGCCTTCTTTTTGTTTCAGACTTTCATGTTTCATGCGTGTGAGGCCCGCAGCGACCTGCAGCCGCCGCCGTTACACAGTCTCTCGTAAGAAACCCTGCAGGAGGTCATCAAAGATAAATGACAAACGCGCTTATTTGTGATTGGTTGCGCCTTTGTGGCATCAGCAGTTTTACACGTTTAGTTGATGGGGTTTAGAATGGAATGTGCGTAGATTTGCTATTTGTTGCCTTTCAAAATAATATCGCTGTTTTACGGGATTCCTTTACTCTACATATGCCTCTACATATTATAGCTACATATCATTTATTTCACTCATTCAATGCCAGGGACGTATATTCACGTTTTAAGAGTGCGGACATTAAATCCCAGATACCTAAGTATTAAATCGATACTTAAGTACATTCGTTTATTGTGATAAATTATCTGTACGTTTTTTAGAAAAGTACTATTTCACAGTGTGTCTCTCCAACATTTTCATGGAGAAACTTGATTTAGTGATACCATTAAAACCAAATAGTCAACATCAGTAGGTATAATAACCCATTCTAAACATTTGGCTTATATAAATACAACGTCAAGCATGAGAATGTACAGTCCTTGAATAAAATAAATACAACATAAATTGAAGGACCCCTGTGAATTTGGCAGGTTTTGGTTGTATAATGTCTCCTTACTACTTCACTTTTTGCAGCTTCCGCGCTTTACGTTTTATTCAAAAATATACATGTCCACCATCATATTGATATTACCGGAGCTGCAGTGTTTACGACACTTTACGTCACTGATTTACTGCAGCGCCTACTCGATGTACCGCAATAGCTCACGCTCAGTATAGTCGTGTCTAAACCAGTCGAACAACCTGTTAATATTTTGTCACATTGTATACACTATATTTATATATAGTGTATATATATACACTATATTTATATACACTATATTTATTGACTTATATTTATGTACTTAAAATGTTCGTTGCATATACAGTCGTTATTGATCATTTATTTGTTTTTTAAAGATCCGAAGGCTGCTAAACATACTTTGTGAAACAATTGCTAATTAGATCAAGTATGGAAAGCACGTGAAGCTTTTTTTTCATTATCAGAAATTGCCACACATACACATGCACTCACACACACATCCATCATATGAAATCGTCACAGATCCAAACTTAATTGTTCTCTTAATTAGGTTGCAGATCAGCGCTGATGGCTGCAGGGAACACCGGCATACTGTACTGTATATTGTCATAGATCTGTCAGTGTGTAGGTGTGTGTGCGTGTGTGTAGTCCATATACAGTTTATGCAAAACTTAGTAGGGCCAGGCGATATGGGCAAACAATAAATTCTTCATTTTCTTTCGTCATTCTTGACAATTAGAATTCAAACAGAATTTCATTGAATATATCCAACAAACAAAAGATTCAGGTTTGAATTATGACAAAAATCTGTAGGAAAATTTTTTAAGGGAACAATCATTTTATTCATAGCTTATGCAAAAAAATCGCTATTTTGTAACGTGTGCATAACTGTAACTACTGTAAACTTGTCTTGTGAACCACTCTGCATTCTGCCACGTTTTCAAAACCTTCAATTTCACGATTTAGCAAATTTTCACAGCTTCCATTTTAAAATGACAAATAAATCCAATTAAATCGATTTATTGCCCAGACCTCTTTCAAGGGAAGCCTCCTTGAAGACCCCGGTAGTGACTGGTTTTGGTCCACTACCGTATGGGTATGCTCCAAAAGGAGGAGGCCACTAAAATGAAACACACATTTTACAGGGAAGGTAGAAAAGTTTATGGCCAAAAATTTCATTTATATTTTTCTGGGAATGGCCGTGGACTTCAAAAATCCATAGAAAAAAAATGAAATGGATTTTTCTTTGTACAATGAACAGAAAAAGCTCAAAAATCGAAATTTTCACCAATTGCTCCAATTCTATTGGCCCGTACCCATATATAAAGCTAGCCTTCACAACAGGCAACGGTAGCTAGGCAACGATCCTAAAGCGTTTGATATTGATACAATCACAATTATTTTTCAATTAAAAACACGATTATTGACATTTCCCCCTCGAATCACCCAAACTCCCAACCCTAACCCTACGTATCACAATATTTTCCGTATCACAATATTGCCAATTTTATACTATTCAGAACATCTAGCATCCAAGCTGCTGTGTTGACATTTAAAGGGCTAATTCTTGTAATTCTGTCGCTTGTAGTGGAAACAGCAGTCAAGGTTTTCCGTGTATTGGGCATATCCAGATTGTAGCGTTTACGTCTGACGTAGCGTAGCGGCAGTGGTGGCATGGCAGGTGAAAGTGTTTAGCGCATGCGACCTCCTCGCTCGCGGGCCCCCCGCTTCTTGCAGCTGTGCGCCATTACGATCCCTCCTTCTCCCGCTCATGATTACTTCCCCGTGTAGCATCAGATTAGCCAGGAAAGGGGGGGGGGGGGGGGGGGGCATATTTCTACATGACAAGGTACAGTGCGCTCGATTATGTTGTTTTTCTTACAAGCGGGGCAATTAAAGAATGAGAAGTTTATGCACTCCAAACAATTTTATGGCGGACGTTTGGGAATTTTTCCGGTTCCGTTGTCCGACCTCGGATTGATGCTAATTTCCAGTGCTTTTATCCAAACTTGAGCCCCGCTGATGGTGGGATAAGATGCTTTTAGTCGGGGGAAGGCAAGCGTGGCGGCTCTCAATCAACTGGGCCGGAAAACACCTGTTCTAGCTACAGGTGCGCAACACCAGCTCGTACGTGGCCGGTTTTCCCGCTACACCCCCCGAAAACCCAAACTATGACCTTCTGCATTACAGTGCGCTTTCAGGACTCGCATTCCAGGCTTGAGAGTAAAGCTAGAACACCGATAAAGGACAACAATCGGACTGATAACGGCAAAAAAAAAAAAATATCGCGACAAAAGACAGAAGAACACCGGATAGTCCTGAGCTTAGGAGACCCCCCCTAAAAAAATCGAGAACATAAGAATGCATTAGTGTTCCTAAAGTACCAAATCTGATGGTATCCGAGAGCCCCACATGGCTCTGCACAGTAAAGATAACAGCAATGAGCGGCAAATGAGAAAGACACCGCAGATAGATGGACTGATACCATGGACACGGCAGATGGATGGATGAATGTAAACTTGGACTAGAGGGCAAGAAGATGGCTACGAGCCCTTTTGGTCTACGGTCTGCATGGGAAACAGGCGGCTAGCGCAGGAAGTGGCGCGTGGCTAACGCGGTTACGCCGCCACTGACGCATGGAGCCGCATGGAGCAGGCCTCTCTGCTTCTTGTCAAGACCTTGCCACCAAAGTCAATTTGTCCGTGCCCTGGCTGAGCCTAATAGTCCGATAATTGCATCAAGTAGGAAATTACGTCGGCGGGTCTGTATTGATACCACAAGACATGATTGGCCAATCATACGGAGCATTACTGTAAATCCCGTAAAAAAAAAATTGAGATTTCATTACCTCGCTTCAAATGATGTCAGCCCACATCCAAACATAAGCGCCCCTGTATTAGCAATGGGACTAATGATGATGACATCATTGGTGATTGTAAAGGTTAATTTTTGCTTGTAGTTGGCATCAACTTTTGAGCCCTCTTGATGACATGCTAGATGGGTATTTTATTTTTTTTCTTCAAACCATCGGCACACCTTGGAGACGGACGAAGGGTTGGGCAGTAAATGGAATTAAGATTTGAAAATGAAATCTAAATCATGAAATCAAGATTTCAAATATGTGGCAGAATGTTGGCTGGCTTGTTTGCAAGACAAAAGTACAGTGGACCGACACCAAACGAAATTAATCCGTTCCGGGTTTGGGATCGTAAGGCGGAATTGTCGTATGGCGGGTACTAGAATCCTATGCTGATTAACTAATGCGTGTAAAACCCTAGGTAAAAACATCAGAATTGTATACACATATTAAAAATTGTACAGTACATGTATACAATTAAAAAACATAATAAATAAAAAAATATATAAAGGAAAAATGAAATTGTATTTGCTTTTGGGTGACGTTGACTTGAGCTACTTACGGCCATAATCCCTAGCGAGGGTAGCCTAGCCTAGCCTAGCCTAGCCTAGACTTGCCATCGTATTCCTTGATTATCTCCATAGTAATAATTTTTTAATTTCTCCCTTTAATAACACTAGCAATCTTGGAACCCATGGCTTACCAATTCAAGTTTGAATTAAGCACTAAAATGCACGATAAATACAATATTATAAGCACTCACGCTAGAACAAGTCTTTAGCATGTCTGCATCTTATTGACACCGTGACATCGACCAATAGCAAACCAGCATCTTAGGGCCACCGACCAATAGCAGACCAGTATCTTAGTGATGCGTTGCAGCGCAGGCAGTTTGACGCGAACAGAAAATAAGAGCAATTACCTAAAAACGCCTGAAGAGGGAGGCAAAACAACATGAACAGCCAACCCCACAGGTCATGACAGTTGTTGATGCTGTAAAGCAGTATTCTACTTTGTAACGTGAAAAAACGCAAGCAAGGGACGCCATAACCCGGGGGTCCACTGTACTTAGTTGTGCATTTGAAGGACAGTGCACTTATTTTGCCATTTTTAGCTATATAAGGTTAAGATTTTGTCTACACTTAACTCTTTACACGCTAGCCATTTTTGGTCACTTCTTTCACCTAACACATGAAAATATTAGAAAAACATACTGTGTAAATAAGCACCTGGAATTTAATTTCTAGACTCTTAAAAATGTAAAATTACGTCTTTAGGATAGATCGAGGGCGGCTCGGTGGAACAGTGGTCAGCACGTCCGCCTCACCGTTCAGGGACCACAGTGTGGGGTTTGCATGTTCACCCCGAGCCCGTGTGGGTCATCTCCGGGCCCTCCAGCTGTGTTGGACTTACTAAATTGTACTTAGGTGCGTTTGGGTGCACGAATGGTTGCATGGTGGTAGTTTGCTCCAATCCGAATTCCTTCCATTTGTGTGTGTAGTGAAATTTCCAGGCCTTCGATAAGAGAACTGGTTGAAGGTTACACCTCCCTCTCCTCTGTAGCGTGAGGAAAAGCTTGTTAAAAGTCTAATAGTTGCTATCAAAGGCTATTGATTAGCTTTCCCGCCCTGTTTGGGTGACAAAGTGAGCATTAAGCCCGAGCTACACGCTAGAGAGCTTTCTTAAGAAGACACAGCTAGCCCCCGCCTCCCGCCCCCACAATGGCTCCGTCCACTACACACATTGCTATCCTTTCACCCTCCTGCCACCAGATAATCCATTTTACAGCCCAGGATCAAACACTGAGCCCTCTGGCTACCACAACACACACACACACACACACACACACACACACACTCGAACACGCACGAAATAAACCTTCCCAGAGAAGTAACTTCCTTGTTGTTCATTTTGGCTCCCTGCACCACAGCCGAACATGACATTGCCCCAACACAACAGCCAAGTCCTCCTTAAGTGCCTTTCGGGGTATCTTTAGCGGGGGCACTGGTGCAAACGGGAAGAATGGGTTATATCGGGTAAGTCGCTACAACCAAATTAATGGATGTCTGCTAAAATATTCATTTGATTAACCCCCGCCCTCCCCGCATTCAAATGCACACATACACACAGAAAATCTGCATTGATGTGCTTGTGTCGTTTTCGCTCGGCTGCACTCTAATGGGAGTGCACTCTTTCGCGCTGGTGTGGCTTTATTTGCGGCACCGTGCCACATTTAAGGTGGAATTTTGCTGCTCTCTTTTGTTTTTATCACCTACATCAACAACTGTGCTACATTTTACGGGGAGATTGTTGACAAATATTTCTCGATGAATTCATTTGAATGTCAATAAACTGAGGTATTAGTTGACGAGAATTTATTGGGTTTTTCCGTGTGTTGGAAGAATCACATTGTGGCACACATCGTAACCCTTTAGTCTTTCTATCAAAAAACTAAATGTTTAAAGGGGACTGTGTAATTTTTCAAATGCACCTGTGGGAGGTTTAGGGGCATTATGATAAATGCAGCAATAAACACTCCTCTTTTTAATGAAAAACTGCATAAATCTTACACAGTGTCACTTTAAAGGTGAAATAAACATGTGACTTTGACGGAACATAAAATAATGGTATCATGTAGTATATAAGTTAAATCACAAATTAGTCACAATGATTTTGTGGATTTAGTTCAGGGGTATCCAAACATAATCCTCTGGGGTTCGCATTACAGAAAAATATAAAGATTTAAGGGCCAAGTTATTTATTTATTTATTTATACTTGAACTAATTATGAATCCTGTGGAACTCGAGCAACAAAGCATTACATATTATCACTAAAATGTAGTTATACTGTATATATAAATTAAAAGCTACGTCAAGGCTATCTATTAAGTGATGATTTATTTTCACACATTTAATGTCTATTTCTGGACGTTTTCATTACTTTTTAGATTGCATTGCAGGCCTTGTCAAAATTTAATTTTAGCACATGTTCTGATTTGCTAAAATGTACCTGGTGGGCTGTAATTTGGACATCACTGATTTATGTTAAAAAACAAAATGTTATTCCCATCAGAGAAAAAATAGTTTGGGCTAGATTCATTTTTTAAAAGGTTTTCTTTTTTTTTTCCCAATTGATTATTTGGATTAGATTTCAATAACAACATTAACAATAACAACATTATTCTGAAACAAATAACTCAATCTAATAATAAATCTCTAATAACTAAATCATAAAAATAACAAACATTTATCTAAAGAAAGTTAGATTTATTAAATACAATTTTCAAAGTCATGTTCAGACAATTCATATTTATTGATTGATTTATTAACAAACTCATTCATACCTTGCAAAAACTAGATATTCATGGCTTGTGCATGGCTCGCTTAAAGGGACAGTGTGTAAGATTTTGACTTTTTTTTTCATTAAAAAGGAAAAAATAAATTATTTTAAATTTGAAAAACTTGCAAATGGATGTGTTCTTAATGACCAACAGTATGTGTTAAATATAATCATAAGTCTAGTTTTCATTAAATTATATTACATGGAAGGTGGCACTTCTCTGGAAGCGGCCATGTTTGCTATAGTTGTAGTCTTTAAATAGCTTTCGACACCTAATTGTACCTTATGGGGCCTTTACGTCTACTTTAAAGTGTATGCGTGGAGGAGGCACCACAATGGTAAATATTTGTATTGTTAATTGCATGTGTTGACGTCAAGCAACAATTAGGAGAAATGAACTGAGACGATTTGCTGTAGCGTGACACTGAGGTTGTATTTAGTAACTCACTAAGAGCTTATTCCATTTATTCATGATCCAAACCACAAAGTGTGTGTGTGTGTGTGTGTGTGTGTGTGTGTGTGGGGGGGGGGGGGGGGGGGGGGGGGTGAAGTGAACCATGAAATGAAAACACCCTACAACCATTTCAGCGCATCTCTCAATTAGGGCATCGTCTTTTTCCTAGCGAGTCGTCACCGGCTTCTTCTTCTTCATCCTGTTTTAGAATTGTCCACAATTGCATTACTTAAGTAAGCTTGTTTTGGTCTGCTGAATTGTGGCTTTTATTTCATTTTTAAATCCCAATTGCTGGCATGATGTCGTCAGTGGGAAACCGGCTTTTGTCCTTATTTGGTTCAGAAATGTTCTCTACTGATACAAAACTTTGTTTCTATTTTTCACATGATCTGAACTATTTCTCAGTTTGTCTTGAACTCTTCTTATTTAGTTATTTAGGTATTTTACATCAAAGATTTAGCATTGAAAAAAGACACTAGGGAGCTGAAGTTTCACCCAATGGTGAAATCATGCCAAAGTTTGAAATGGCCTGACCGACTTAGTTATTACACTTCCATGGGACTACCATCCCTTGGCTAAAATTCTGCAAGTAGATTATGGAAGAATTTGTCAAAAAAAGGGCCACAATACCACACGAGACTTAAATGCTAAATGAAGTGCAATTATATAGCACTTTTTACACAATATAGTACTTTACAAAGGCTCACATTTTCACACATTGACCTCAATGGAGGGTGAAGCCAGACCGGGCACTACCAGGTTCACTTTGACATGGCCGCTAGGATACGGTATCGATTCCACAACCATTGGGTTGGGAGATGAGCTTTTTACTGCTCATCCATGTCTCTTTAAGTGTGAAGCCTATCCTAGCGTTAAACTGACCTGAAAGGCCCGTATCATTGAAATTCAACTTTTTTTAGAGTTTAACCACATTACAATGTTAATTTATCACCCGACAAAAACCCAAAGTCTTATTTTTCTTCATTGTTGCATTTATAAGCATTCCTTGCATATTCTGTAGTTTCGGCACCAGACCTGCCCGAATAAGGGACGTCCTTTGTCATCACTTTTTCGAAATATCATTGTAAGAATGAAGGTTCTCGCACTGCCTCTAACCCCCCCCCGTACCACCCATATATATATATATATATATATATATATATATATATACAGTCGGCCCCCGGCTTACGAGCATCCTGATTTACGAACAATTCGCCTTACGAGCGTGGATCAGGGAGATTTTAATCCTCCGCTTGCGAAAAAACCTCTCGCCTTACGAGCATTCCGAATAATCCAGCCATCGAATTTATTGTAATGTTCTCGCTTAACTGCGTCAACAAATTTAACAGTTGCGACATCGTGAACGCTATTGGTCTTACAACGTCACACTGACTGTCTCACTCACGGTGTTTAAATATAATTACCATTTAAGTGTAGTGTTTGTACAGCTAAAGAGAAAAACAGCCGACATGAAATTAAATGTGCCGATTGCAGGACAAAGAATTGTCATTGGTTTAAATGTGTGTTTTTTTAAAAATTAATTGTCAATACATTCCAACCGTTTAAAAAAAAAAAGTGCGAATAATTATCAGCCAGTCAAGGAGACGCCAATATGCTATTGGTCGATTAAGGTCACCCGGTCTCACTCACGGAGATGCTATTGGCCGGCGTCACACGTCAATCACAGAAATGCCGATATGCTATTGGCCGAACGCCTTTATCTAGCTTGATGGGACAGGATGGAAGGAAGTAGAGAAAATGTGTGAAAAACGGAATGTTTTGAAGACTTTGCAAACTTTATCTGTTAGACATAGCTTCTAAAATTACTAGCAGCGGTAAAGGAAGAAATAAGAGGATGATGTTTTAGTATCTCCGTGATTTGCACCCTGACTGAAAGAGTTACTGTAACACTGTAAGACCAATAGCCTATTTGCGTTGCCGTGTTAGCGTAGAGCGTTAATCTCTGCATCCTTTTACGGGTGGAATATCAGTGCTGTTTAATGGTCGTTCTACATAACTGTATGTCATGTTAGACGGCAACCTCCCGACATGCTTTGGGACAGCGCCCTTGTTGCAATACTGTGAGTTGAAACCAACAGTGAACTAATGTTCGATCAAGTTATAAGTACGGTGCCTAGTTAATATAACACACACACCCTCTCCTCCGCCTCCACTCAGCTCAATTCACGTCGGGAAAAACAGCTGACATGAAATTAAGTGTGCTGAATGCAGGACAAAGAATCGTCACAGGTTTAAATGTGTTTTAATCAATTAGATGTCAATACATTCCAACCGTTTAAAAAACGTGCCAATAAGTATCAGTCAGTATCAGTCAGACGCCAATATGCTATTGGTCGATTAAGGTCACCTGGTCTCACTCACGGAGATGCTATTGGCCGGCATCACACGTCAATCACAGAAGTGCCGATATGCTATTGGCCGAACGCCTTTATCTAGCTTGATGGCACATCTGGTTGGGATGGAAGGAAGTAGAGAAAACCCTGACTGAAAAAGTTACTGTGACACTGTAAGACCAATAGCATGTCTGATTTATAGTGTTGACTTCTGCTTATCTCAGCTCAAGTCACATCTTTCCAAAGGTAAAAGTCGTTATTCCTTTGTATTTGTTATTTAATTAAACAGTACAGTAGATTATGTGACTCAATATTAATATATGTATACAGCGTGATGATCTTACCTAAGGCTTCTGCGCGCGTTGCACGCATTCACGAAATAACATGGGTTTGGATTGCCCGCTATACGAGCAATCCGAGATACGAGCGTAGCCGCTGAACGGATTAAGTTCGTAACCCGGGGGCCCACTGTATATATATATATATATATATATATATATATATATATATATATATATATATATATATATATATAGATATAGATAGATATAGATAGATAGATATTTAGCTAGCTAGCTAGCTCAGCATGATAGATAGATAGATAGATAGATAGATAGATAGATATTTAGCTAGCTAGCTAGCTAGCTCAGCATGATAGATAGATAGATAGATAGATAGATAGATAGATATTTAGCTAGCTAGCTAGCTAGCTCAGCATGATAGATAGATAGATAGATAGATAGATATTTAGCTAGCTAGCTCAGCATGATAGATATGTAGATAGATAGATAGATAGATAGATAGATATTTAGCTAGCTAGCTCAGCATGATAGATATGTAGATAGATAGATAGATATTTAGCTAGCTAGCTCAGCATGATAGATAGATAGATAGATATGACTTTACAGGGTCTATTAGTCAACGAAGTCGCTTGTCTGGTCCAGGTGTTGACGTATTCCAAAAACCCCAGCTGAGACCCACTGGAGTCCTGTTTGGGGCTTCAGGCTCAGTCTATCCCTCCTCTTATATTTTATACATGAAGCTAGCTACTTACAGTCTGATGAGCAAGTCTGGCTTATTAACGACACGGCGCCCAGCAAATACTCATGTAAAATTAAACACAATTTGTTTACACAGCGCTTCAGAACATACCACTTTGGGAGTTTTGTTGCAAAATGCTCCACCATTTTAATTAGGCTTCAGCCGCGCGCCGCCAAGTGCGAGAGCCATTTGCTGGGGAAAATAAACAAACAAACAATAATAAAGAAAAAAAAAACGCGCTATTTGAAAAAAGTGATATCCGCATGTTTGGGACATTCACATTTGCTTAGGGATACTGTGCTTGAGTGAAGGCTCAGTGATGGCTCCACTTTGAAGGAATTATGCTAAGTATTATGATTGTTATGCTAAGTATTATGATTGCAGCTGGTTTGGCCTGGCGCAGGCTGGTGGGGAGCGATCAGCATCGGTCGTTGGTGTCAGGTTACCACCACAGGACTCTCAAACCGCAAAATGATGGGGCACAGGCCAAGCAAAATCATTGTCATTTGAATGGGCCTATATCGGATCTCCTTTGGTTGAAAATGAATTCTGAAATGGTGATAAAAAGACTCTGACTCGGTTCTCATTTGAGCCCTAACTTGATCTCACTAAGACAATGGTTTGGACCTAAACTGGTTCCGACTTGCTTCTTTAATGGCCCTGAACTGGTTCTCGATTTGCCCTAGACTTGTTCTTATTTGTTTCATTTTTTACTTTTGTGGTGCTAAATTTGTACTCTTATTCCTAAACAAATGGTTTTCAACTATTTCTCATTTACAAATCCTTAACTAGGTCTCCACCTGGTTCTAAACTAATCCATACTTATTTTTTAACCAGTTCTTAATATGGTACCAAAGTGGTCCTCACTTTGTACTTCACTTAATCTTAAACAGTTTTTCATTTGTTTCTAACTCCAATGTTGTCCGTGTTGTAAATTTTGTCCTAAGCAGGTTTTCGCTTGGTCCTAACTGTTTTTCACTCAGGCCTTAATGGCTTTGTCTTTAACCAATTTTCACTTGCTCATTGAATAGTCCTTAACTGATTTTCACTTGCTCCTTTATTAATTAATTGATTTTCATATGGTCCTAAAGTAGTTCTCACCCAGTTCTAAGCTGATTCTGAGTTAATGCATTATTTGGAATGATCTGGCTCTTATTTCATCCTCAATTGATCCTTGGACGTTTCTCACTTGGTCTTTATTTGGTTCTGACTTTATGTTCTTCTGTTCTGATCCTATCTTGATGTTCTCTTCGTCCTCTCCAGATTTTTTTTCTTGGGTTATGTGTGGCCATCTGATTAGCAAATTAATCTTTTCAAAGGCTCACTAAATGGCGATTCTACTTCGGGAAAGTAAAAGTGTTCATTTGTCAGAGTTCTTAGACAAGTTTTTCAAAGATAATTACATCCTTTGGGGGAATGATAGCCACATTGTGCTTTTGAGGAGATAATTGCCATGTAGAGTATCTTATGGTAGCACAAATTAGACACATCAGTGACACTAACAACCCCTCTACAATTTCATTCTGTTCGTTCGTGTGTTATGACAAATTTCCCCTGATGGTGGCAAATGAAAAACAAAATGATTTTTGCATTGTGTGTTATTACTCCCAGCTCAGACTAGAATAGATGTGTTAAAAAACATTAATGGATCCTTCACGGGGGAGCTCACGCCTACCGTGGCAGGTGCGGAGACAGGTTGTGATTTAGGTTGATGGACGACTAATCAGCAAATCAATTAGGCCTTGACCCAGAAAGCGAGACAAAAGAAGAGGAAATTCCTTTATTCCTTCCTCTCATCTGGCTCATGGCTGTCTCAGCTCGGACCCTCTGGTACCACTGATGGCTTTAAATGAATCCTCTTGGCTCCAGAACCTATAGTCGTTTTTAATTGATCTATCTATCAAAATGTATAGCATGAAACGTGCACGAAAGACTAGTTTTTTTTGTACATGGAGATCTTTTCTGTAACCTTTCTAGCTTCAGTCTGATCCAATGGAGTCATTCATAGATGTTGTAGTGATTTATCTACTGTATAAGGCGAGCTGCACATGGAGAGTTAGACAATCTCCTGCCTCATCTGGATGAACAGGCAAAGTGGGAATTTTAGGCCTTCTAAAGTGCCAGTTTTGCGTAAACTCTGTTTGAAACATATCCGAGGTCTGTTGAAGAAACCTTGAGTGAACCCTGTTCACCTGGAGAACGGGAATGTGGCTCCCTCCCGCCTCTTTGCCTCTCCATTCCCCATGTATCTTTCAACCCTCATATACCGGCATCTGTGAGGAACAGAGCATCCGTTGACAGCAGGCATGCTTCTCATGCCCCCGTGGAACTCCCCCCTTGTACTGGAGATCCCCTGAACCCAGCCCCTCTCTCTATCCAGTGCAATCAAAGAAAGCTTCATTATCTGCTGACTAATTTGCCTCCCGCCCTTGAGATGACACGCAGGTAATGGTGGGGCAGGTTGGCCTGTTGAGAACCTGACAATGGGGCCCTCTCAGGAGCCCGGTACAATCGCCCCCCCCTCCTTCGAAATCCTCAACCCCAGGGCCTCCTTCAGTCGTAGAGGGGGAAAAAAAAATCTCGGCATCAGGAAGCGAGCCAACGTCGGGACACAAGGTTTGAATGCGTGGACCGGGGGACGCACCGTCGTGCCTCTCCAATGAAATTACCCAGTAGACAAAGGCGAGGCCTGAAGAGCTGACACTTCCTTTGAGAGTGTGTCACCAGCTTTGCGCCACGGCCACCATTTCCATCTCTGGCTTTGAAAAAAAAAAAAGATTTGCTCCCGAGGGAAGTGACAATAGCGGGGACGATCCTTCTAACACTGTTAAAAAAATATAAGGATGAGATTTAGGGATTTGGATGCTTTATTCAGGGAGTTTAGTGATAATATGTCTGACAAAGTGGCAAGGACGAGTTATTTAACAAGTGAAAATCACTCAGGACATAGCGACACATCGCCGGGAAAATAATCAAAAACACTTTAGCAAGTCACCTTTAGCTGTTGCCAACTCTGGAAAACCTCCATCTGGGATCCTTCACATGAGTGTGTCCTGCTAAAAATCGGTAAAAGAGGTGGGGTTTGGGTTTAGAGGTTAAGGCTTGGTTTTGAGTGGGGGAGTTAAGCCCCTCATCCCAACGTACACTTGCGAGTAATAGTGAATGCGTATTTACGTTAGGAATTTATCAGGGTTCGTTCAAGGTCACAAGTGTTCTTGCATTCTTAAGACATTCGGAAAGTTACTTTTTTGTGGAGAAACAATCGAGTCCGTTTCAGAACAATTATGATTTTAGGGAATGCTCTTAGAAGATCATAAGAACAATTGTGCCCTTGAACGAAGCCTAACATGATCAAAACTGACATTACCTCAGAGTCACAACAGAGTATATTAGTACTTACTTACTTGCCAACATTCGCCCCTCAGTGGGATATGGTCTTTTGGGCGATTATTTGGGTAATCGGTTTGGTTTATGCTTCGGGCTTGGGCATTTGGGTTTAAAGTTCATAATAGTGGGTTAGAAGGTTTGGGTATAGGCTTGGAGTTTAGTCTTAAAGGTTTGAGATAAGGTTAAATGTTTGATTTAGGGCTAGTGGGTTAGGATTTATAATTTGAGCCAGCGGTTTACGTAACTAAATAATACTTTTCAGAGTAATTAAGTGAAATTTTCGAAAATTTCCATGGCACATTGGGAATCACTGTTAAGTCTTGTGAGTTTTTCAGTTTTTTTTTCTGTGTGTCGCAACTCAGTAACCAGGACGACAAGCTTACCCAACTCATGGCCATCTTCCCAAGCAACCATCTTGTGAAGCAGGCGTGTGTCCATGGGCCACGGGGGGGCGTCCAGACGGCCAACAAAAAACACAAAAGACCCACGTCCCTGTCGCTGTCTCTCCACCCGTCTACCCAACTACCCCCCCTCCGCCGCAGTGACTCGCCTGCCAAGAAGAGGAAGTTCTTTCCGTCTCTTTCTTGGAGGTAGCTTCACACAAACCACTTTCACACTTAGTACCCAAAGCAGAAAGATAGTACGCAAATCAATTATTTTCTTTGAATTCAATGAATTGCTTTAAAAGCTACTATTCTAACCTCCCAATCACATTCAAATTCTACTACAATTCATGTTTTCTAAAAATAATTTTCTTCATTGTGCAATTTTTTAAAGTAGCACATAGATTTTATTAATAGTAATAATTTACAATCAGAAATTGGTGATCTGTTGGTTGGTCTCAGTCTCCCGGTTGTTCAGTCGTTCCTTTTTCGGACAGTCGGTCTCTTGGAACGTCATTCATTATCTCCCGGTCTGCTCGCTTCTCCTTCTTGTTGTCGTAGCAGCCATTGTGATAGCATCCCAAAATGCATCATGGGATATGATACCTCCTTGGTTTAAGCTTGCAGACAGAAACAACATGCGGGTATTTCGTATGTTCACTATTTATGCGTACTTTCTTTTGGAACAGTAAATGGGGCCTTGATTGCTGATGTTTGATGAAATCCCAGGCCATAACGCCACAAAGCGCGAGTTCAGAAGTGGCTTAACTTTCTCCGCAAACATTTAGGACATCAATACGATCCATTATTGATGACATCGCCATAGTATTCATTGTCCGGTGATCTAAATGGCGGTAACGACCGCAACGCATCAATCCAACTTTAAAGGAAACTTAGTGTCAGGTCAGCGACATTTAACGCTTAAAAAGGGTGAAGACAACCGGTGTCAACAAACTCTTTGGACGCATCAGTCACTCTTTATCCAGCGATGTGACGCTGAGCTGGCACATTAGTCACTACTCCGCTATGTCACCTCATTTAAATCGCTGCGTTTAACCCAGGATGACACGCCATTCACGCTTTACCGCAGCACTCAGGCAGAGCGCAAGCAAAAACACGCATCAAATCTTTAGTGACGCTCCCATTTCCTTCTTTAGTTCTTTAGACAAAGTCCCTGTGTTTATGATCAAACCCAATCAATTTCTTGGAGGCAATACCAGGAATGTTTAAAAACATCTTAGCCTCAGACACCAGTTTCACCAAGTGTCATGACCCATAACTGAATTAGAACAGGAAATAAGCCATTTTGGTCTGAAGGATTGATTTCTGGCTAATTCTGTGGCTTATACTTTGACGAACTCCCACAAGCCCAACTGTAAACTGGATGGTAGAGCATTGACAAAACCAAGCTATTTTGTCAACGCCTTTGATAGTATGGACAAAGCATGTCGCCAGTTGGATGATCATTTCAAGGTCAACTAGCTTAAAGCATTTCTTTGGATAAAATAATGGTTGGGGTCAACATTTTCTTTGCATCAACAGTAAACTAAGAACAAACCTGTGAAGGTTATCCGCCAGTAATCTCCCCCAATGAAGTCACAAAGCAGTGAAATACAGTTTGGACTGAGAACAAGACCTCCAACCTCTTAATGAATATGACCTAGGAGTCCTTCCCACAATTCCCTAGACTTTCTCTGCTAAAAAACACACTTTTGGTGTTTAATCATTCCAAAGACTCTGGGGTGAGCTCCAACTCTAATCAATGAACCCTATATACGGGGGAGACCGTATCCCTGGTGACGCTGTCGCCAAGACAGTTGTGCTTGGCAAGCTTCGGATTCACCATGGAGATGAGTCCTGTGCCCTTTACCCCTTCATGCCACGAGGAGACGTCTTTGGAATTGGCTAAAATGGGACTAAAATAGCAAATTCTCTGTGTCTTTTGGGCGTAGGTTCTTGATTTTTTGTGTCTCCTTGAAGACAGGCTTACAATTTTCAATTTCTTGAACAGAATTTTCCAAACAAGAGCAGACATAAAATTTCACCTACCTAAACGCAACACATTACGTTTTCTGTCTGTGTTTTCTTGACACGCCTTGAAACGTTTTTTTAGAATTTTGCCCAAACATACAGTAGCTAAAGGATCCTGAAATGGCCGCTTCAAACCTTCATGATTGAGACCACATTAGGGTTTACTAATTAATGAGAAATCTACGGAATTCCATGTTGTAAAGTGAAATTAGTTTGGTTAATATAATATCAGACTTCTTATGTGGTTTTTGTGGGTCTAGTCATGAGTGACATGCCTTCCAAATTTCATTTCGCTAAAGAAAACTAGCTTTAGTGGCTGAATTGTTCAAATGTTCATTTTAATAACTCCGTTTATGAAAAAAATCCTTGCAACTGGTCAAATTCTTCCTAAAATAACCACTTTGAAAGGAAATGGCAGCCTTCATGTGTCCTTTGGGCATAGCTTTTTGGGACTTTTTGGGGGGGTTTACTCCTGATGAACATTTTCAATTTGTTCCAGTGGTACAAGTCCATCTTTTAAAGAACCCTCATGAATGGCTAAATTCACTCTAAAATCCCTGCTTCGAACCAAAATAAAAGGCACAGGGCTTCGACATTTTCATTGGTCTACTTATGATAAACAAGCCTACCATTTTTTTCCTCTTTGGCCCCCAAGTGAAACTGGATGAATTTCTCAGTTTTTCGTTGAAGTCTAAATTTTGTGGAAAAATTTCACAAAAGAGGCAAACATTTTGTGGAACTGGGTTTATTTTTGTAGTTTTTTCTATTTGATTTCTTTCTGCCGCAATCTTTCTCCTGTAAGGTGACTAACAAACTTGATTTCTTCTCTGTTCCTCTGAAGAACGCCCGTTTTTGAAAAGCTTTGCTTTGACTGTTTTGTTCTGAGGAGGAGCTTTTGCCAGTTTACCCCGCAGACTATTCCTCTTCTGAAAAGCCCCCCAAGAGAGCGTTAAAAAATAGGAAGAGCATCTTTTTCAGTGCTCTTCTCATTGATGAAATGTTTCCTCTTCCTCTTTAATTATTCAGAGCGTTTTCATTGGAGAAGTCCCAGCGGTGCCCCGGTGAGATTTGCATCTTGATTTATTTGTCATATATCCTTTCTAGCGCTAAATTCTTTATACCGCTCCGGTGGTGCCATCTATGCATCTTTCATGGGGGCAAACACGCCCACATTACACCTTGCCTCTTGTAAGCTGGATGAAAAATGCATTCCGTCATTAATTTCCGTTCTCCCGACCCGTGTTTTTTTTGTCGGGAGTGGCACTTTTCTGCTTTTCAAACGTTTAGCCGTGACCTGGAAAATGTCGCCCATCATGAGTGAGTGACACAATTAGGTGAAGACGACGCTAGCCAAAGGGCTAGATGCATTTATTTATCAAGCACATTCTACTAAGTTCAGATGAAGTGGAATTCCCTATTCCCGAAACCTTTTGATAGCTCCATTGCTAACGTTGTTAAATTTAGCATTCTTAAACTTGGATATGCACAGACTTAGACTTTTTATTACCATATTTTCCGCAACATAAGGCGCACCGGATTATAAGGCGCACCCTCAACTACTGACATATCCTAAAACTTTTTCCATATATAAGGCGCACCGGATTATAAGGCACACCCTCAATTAATGACAAATTTTAAAAGCTTTTCAATCACAATATAGTAATACTCAAATTAATAACAATCACTCAAATAATAACTCTAATTTCTCAACAGCATAATAACCAATATGAGCAAACTTGTTCAACTGTAAACACACAAAAGAAACAGGTAAAGCTTACTTTATCAGTTCATTCCCCATCTACCAATCCCAATCCAATATTGATCCATATATAAGGCGCACCTGATTATAAGGCGCACCATCAGATTTTTATAAAATAATAAGGCTTTAAGGTGCACCTTATAGTGCGGAAAATACAGTAATTTACAATCGACCACGCATTTCATAAAACCCATGTTGATCTTATAGGACAGTGGTTCTTAACCTTGTTGGAGGCACCGAACCCCACCAGTTTCATATGCTCATTCACCGAACCCTTCTTTAGCAAAAAATAAAATATGATTTTTTTTTTTACTGGTGCACAAAATGAATTGTGCATTAATATCCCCTTGTTCAAATAACAAAACCAACACAGTACATGGTAGGAAATCTCAGAGCAGGACGCTTTCATTGACTGTGCTCACTAACTGCAGACTAGACTGAGGGGTGGACCTCTGCGGCGGAGGCTCCACCGAACCCCTGAGACCGACTCACCAAACCCCTAGGGTTCGATCGAACCCAGGTTAAGAACCACTGTTATAGGAGCTAGCCAGTCAGGAGTTAGTAGTGAAGGGACTCTTGGCTCTTTAAAGGTCTCAATACCTCGGAACCTGAACCGGCAGCGGACCCCAAACAGGCACACAAAAGTGAGGGGCCGTTCAAAAGGATGTGAATGTCACATCGCTACGGGTAAGCGTAACTCTTGTTAGACACAAGATTCAAATCAAAGTAATTTGTTCACAAAAATCCACTTCACATTGGCTTTAACCAAATCCAGAAATTGAGTAAAAACAGGAAGATGGAACCTAGCAAAACGAAAAACTACAACGCTGCGGATTTCCAAATGGTGGAAGTGAAGCAATCATAGCCTCGGAATTCATTTCCAAACATGCCCTAAGGAACTACGGTATTCACACATTGACAGTCCTAAAACTAAAACCAATATTTTTGAAAACACCCAGAGAAAACCCCGACCAGGCACAGGGAGAACATGCAGACCCCCAAATTCAAACCCCAAACATAGACTTGCTAACTGCCAGTCTACGGTTTTAACCCACTATACTGTATATTATATTATTTTTAAAATAGGGGGCATTGTTATGGGAGACCTGGAGGATTATTTCTTTCTCTCTTTTGTGCGGCTGACAGACAAAATCCGGCAAAGGAGACGAGCGGGTGACAAAGCTTTGAACCGGCGTCACGCAGTCAACACTTGAGCCGACGGATGAGATAAACATGTTTGCCATGGCGTACATTTTATTCCTGCATCTACGCTTCTCTCCCTCTCTCTCTCTCTCGCTCGCCCTCACTGGAGTTTGGCATTCCCGATGGACTAATTCCCTCTCAATTATCTGGCCTCTCCCTCCGCCTCCTTCGCCGGATTTTATTCCCGCCCCTCTTTCCGCGACCCGGCCGGCGAGTGGCTGCGCGGTGCGGAAGGCAGATCGAGATGCGGTAATACGCCGTCGAGGCTCACAATCTCCATCTGTGTGGCCAAGTTGGGGATGAAAGAGGGATGTGAAGAGGGCAGAATGATGGCGTGCGTATTAAATATTCAGCAGCCTGTAGAAAACATGCTGTGGAGATTTTTTTTGTTTTTGTTTTTTGCATTATGATCTTCTTTTCTGGTCTCTTTTCTATTTTATTATTATTGATTTATATTTGATATATTTTAATATATTATTATTATTAATATAAAAAGTATAAATCATTTTTGGTACTACCCAATAGAATGGCACCACTGGGTGAACTTTTCCTTTTTTGTGATTTTCACTTTGTTTGTGATACATAAGGAAAAAATGTGCTGCAAACTCATAATCGCTTTTTTTTTTCTTCAATTTTTTTTTTTTTTTTTTAACTCCATAGCTCCAGGAACCCCCATTTTGAGAAAAACTCCAAGCAAACTTTCAAGATTTAAGAGTTTTATTGTCGTATGCAGACTACATTCCATAATCGGGCGAATAATAAAGCAGGCAATAAAACAAAAACAAAAAAAAAAGTAATAGTGCAATAAGGACAGTAATAATTAACCACTAATAAATGATGATAAGAAAATCATGATAAAATTTGTTTAAAAATAATAACCTGATAAATTTTGCGTAGCACCTAATAAAGCATTTTGTATCATTTCAACATTGCACTACAGGATTTTGGTGTAATGTAAACTTAAATATACAGAATCACTTTTGACAGGCTATTTGGATTTTTAACCGCAGTAGGATTTTTACTGCAAAGTTAACACATTTTTGATGGAAAATGTCGAAAGATTTCTGGGCGGAATATAAAAAAAAATATTTACTCTTGGTAGTTTTTTTCAAAGGTACAATTTGTTTAGCAAAATACAGTACTGTAGTAAAATATAGAAGAATATGTGACAAAATGTGTAGATATGTTAAATCTTACAATTGGCATATTTTTGAGACAAAAAACAACTTTAGATGCTCTTATGTTTTTTTTTTAATTTTAATATGGTTGCATAAGCTTTAGGCTTTTAAAAAAACTAAACTTCAAAAAGTCTAAAAAAAAAAAAATCTTTGTAGCTATGCGTAGTTCTTGCAACATCCCTCGCACCGCTGTAAATAATCCCCAAAATTGGGTTTACCCTCTCCTTCTTCCACGGTGCTATCACCTCATTTCTTTTATCACTTTGTCTTATTTTATTGAATCCCGCCGCAGTGTTTCCTCTCAAAGTGAAATGTCTCTCCGGATACATGTCCCGTCTTCATGACAGCGCGCTAACGCATCCCCACATCTTTGCGGTGTTTGTCGTCTGATTCACACGTCGGCCGAGAAGCCGCCCGAAGGAAATCGGATGGTAAAACATTGTGAAAACATCATGGGAAGAGGGTGTCGGCGAGCGAGGGGCTATGTGGGTCACCGACGCGTGTCCGGATCACTTTTTTTCAGGTTGAAGTGATGGCGGGCTTCTGTCACGAAAAACCCAAGGTGTATTTGTGTGTGTGTAGGTGTGTGTGTTGCTAGGTAAGCCCGACCGCTAAAGCGCGTCGCTCAATTTTTAATTCATGCCGTACCACCTGCCTAATGGTGTTTTTGGATCCGCCTCCTCTCAGAACAGAATTTGCTTGGGATAATCAGACTTTCACCGAATGCCTTCAAATTATTCATGGCCGTCCGCATTATGCGCCGCTGATCAGAATATTGGAATAGTCGAGTCAACGGGGGTTGATGTCAGGTGGAATTAGGCCGCTCCAGTGACGACACAAACAACTTGCGTCGGGACGATTTATGCAAAAATATCAAGGATATATACATATACTGTGTGTACGTAAATATATATATATATATATATATATATATATATATATATATATATATATATATATATATATATATATATATATACACACATACACATTTATACATTTATTTTTCGGAATATAAGCCGCACGTACTGTAGGCCGCAGGTCATAACATCATTTTACAAAGAAATATGGTATATAGAATTTTTAATACCTTTTTTGTAAATGTGTATTCAAAGATTGCCATCTTACTGCAACAGTATCAGCGTATCAAAGCGCTGCATATCTAATTCATATCTACAATCATATATTAAAGTACACGTCACAATTTTCACAAAGGTCTTTTAATGTAATATTTTGAAAAGTATTGAATGCAACTATTGATTCACATCTTTTTTAGTTGTTCCAGAAAATGACAGATTCACACATTTGTTTCACTGGTGGACTGCCTCCTGGAGGCTAGCCCAAAAAAATAAAAATAAAAAAAGAACCCGCACATAAGCCGCAGGGCTCAAATCATGAGAAAAAAGTTGCGGCCTAAAATTACATATATATATATATATATATATATATATATATATATATATATATATATATATATATATATATATATATATATATATATTATGCAAGATAATTGTGTAATGTGGCAAATGTAAATCCCATAGAATTCTTGTTTATTCTGCCCATTTCTACCAATTTCTTTGTAGCATTGTAGTGAGTGACACGACAACAAGACAGTGACCATTAAAATCCAAAGTTGCACTTTGCCTGAACACTGACAGTGACATGTAAGCTAATCCTCTTAGCACACGCTATAATGGCTTGTTTGTAAATAGCGTATCAAGTTTGTCGGGATGTCTTCGGATTGACAGGTTGACGTTTGCGCTTTTATTCCATGGAAGAACGCTCGCTAAAGTTAAAGCTTTGTTAAAAACTACTCCGGCCTTAAATAACAAGACTTTGCCAAGTTTGTGAGACTCTAACGATTTATCCACACTTGCGGATGAATTTTTTTTTTTTTTTTTTTTTAGATTTGTACACGTGCTGTTTTTGAAGCACAGCTAACAGCTGTGATAATCACTTTGACAGATTTGGACTGATAATTTTATCTTTGTGTTAGTCTCATTTTACACTTTCAGGCAGCGTTAATTAAGATAAACATCTCTGATGAGGATCAGTTAACGTTTGAGGTTTCAACAATGCGCCACAGTTTTTTTTTTAATCGCTTCGTATCGTAACCAGTCTAATTTTAGAAAAATGATTGGTGTGTCTATCATGAGTACACACAGAAAATTCTTGAAAACTTATACGCCTGAAAACAGAAAATTGCGACTTTGGTCTGTACCTGCCTTTTTAGGTGTTCTTAGTCATAAAGAGGAAATGTTTTAAAGTATTTTCAAAATGCAGTCTGCATTTTTGTGATGAAGCAGTCGTTTTAGGGTCATTTAGGACATACCCAGGGAAATTTTTGACAAGAATGTCTAGAAATTCCCTGATTACCAACCAACATGAAACACTGTATTTTAAAGATTTACATTACTAGTTCATCTTAATAACACAAAATGTGGTCTATGTCTTAATGAGTAGACCCACAAAAAAAGTCTTTAAAACCCTTGCTCAAAAAGACAAGTGATTTTTCCGGGGTCATTCAATGATGAAATTGCCCAACCAAAACGTTTTCACAATTCAGCCCCTGAAGCTAGTTTACCTCAGCAACATGCAATTTGGTAAACTTGTCAAAATTATTGACAGCTAGCACCGTATAGAATAAGAATCAGGTGAGAAACAACCTGCGCAATTAATCGAGTTTTAATCGCAATCACAAAATTGGCTGCCACGATTAATTAAACCGATTCACAGCGATATTAACACTCCAAAAGTCAAGATTTTTGGGGGATTACAAGTCAAATCAAGCACTACCACCAGGGGGCAATGTTTCCCACACGTCTGCATGACTAAAACCTCTTATTTTCTCACCCTATTTACCAGTGTGAAATGGTGTTGTTTCTCACCTGATTCCTATTCTTTACGGTGCTAGCTGTCAATAATTTTGAAAAATTCAAAATTGGAAATAAATTCGGTTGTTGAAAATTGATTAAAATTTGCTTAAAAATAAATAACGTGCTGGGTCCTAAGTAGGCTTCATTTTTTTCATTGGTTTGCACTCAGCAAGTAAGTTAGCTCTGTTGCCCCATGTGCCAAGTTTTTGCCATTCATTATTATTTACTTTATTTATTTATTTTATTTTATTTTATTTTATTATTTATTTTAGTTTATCATTATTATTTGTATTTGAAACCTTGTTTATATACTGCTTGTTTAAAAACAAAAAATGGTAATAAGTAGACATGTTTAACCAAACATGATGAATAATCGCGATTTCAATATTGAGCAACCCCGTCGCAACCAATTTTAAACCATGTCAACAAAACTCACCGTTGATGATTTTGTCATTTTACTCAAGTTTTACGACTTGCTACAAAACACAAATCTAACAAGTCAACCAAAACACACTCGGGTCCGGACAGCTACAAGTGCAGCGGCCAGTTGTCCATTTATTTTCCATAAAATGGCGCCTATCAATATTTCATAACAAGGTCATCCCGTATACCGCGCCTAATTGCGCTCACGTTAAAGCGAAGGAGTCAACGAGTGCGGGATGACATCACAGGCTTGTTTTCAACAGGATGACATCACCGGGGGGCAGGTTCCCATCTCCTCACCTCAATGATAAGCGATTACCACCATTTAATATTGAATGGCATGATTTAAAAATGATGAAGAGGAAGCGTGTGGAGATTCACCTGAAGGCAAACGTGTTATTCCGAGAAGGCCTTTTTTCGTCTTTTTCTTTTCTCCCGTCTCGTTGATCCATTATTTAGCGCAATTAGTCTTCGTCGAGCTATTTTTACAAGCATCTATAAGGTAGACTCAATGTACGCAACTATGCATTTCACCGCCGGTTTATTTATTTGGCACATTAATGCGCAGTCGGATGCTATCGACGTAGCTTTTATAGCTTCACTTATTGAGCTGGGCTTTTGTTGCGGAACAGTTGTTATGGTCAAAAGCGGAGATGACTTAATTGGATCTTCTGACCCTTCGCTCCCAAGGACTCGCTCAATAGCGCCCTCTTGGAAAAATCAGCTTCCTGACACCTCTTTCACTGATTAATAATTTAAGTGTTACTGTAACACTTTGGGACAAATACAAAAAAATATTACACCGCTAATAAGGTAGACCAGGATAAACACACAAAATACCCGGAATTCAATGACCGTAGGATGCTTTTATTTTCATGTTGTGGTTGTGCTACCAACCACCACTACCAACTACCACTTTAAAATAAGAAAAATGCATTGTTGATAAAGAACGCCAACCAAACCACAAGTCATTCATGTCTCCGGTATTAGTACTAGCCGCTAACTGTGTGGTGCATTCAAAGGCAGTCGGACATTCCAGCTCAGACAGAAAAAAAAGCTCCTTCAATGTATGCATTATACAGTAATAATTGCAATTATCTAAACCAGAGACCCATTTTAGAAAACATTTTTTTCCAATCAAAACAAAACAAACAAACAAAAAAAAATCATATTTAGTGATTAAATAATAAGCTCTTTGATGACGTGGGTCTCCGACAAATTTCAAAATGATTACATTTTTTAAAATATATTAAACTGGTTAAATTGATTGCTTTATTGAAGAGTCATGAATATTTTCACAATTTAATATAAAATAAAATAATTACACATTTATAGATATAAATTTTATTCACTCATTCAATGCCAAAGACATTTTTTGTGTTTTTCAAAATAAATAGAGTTGCAGTTGTGGTCCACAGTTTATTTCCTTTCGTTTCAAACTTAACATCTTAAAAAAAAATCCATTTATCACTCTGTCTTGCGAAGCAGACTGAAGTAGATCTTTGCACATCATCAAGCAGGGATCTTTGTCAATCAAAAACTGTTTTGATTTGAAAATCAATTCTGAATTGATATGTAGGCCCAAAAATCTGAATCAAATCGAATCGTCGACATTTCTTATCGTACGACCGCTGAACAAATGAATATAAATCAATGAAATCGCCGATTGTGTATGCTCCGTTCTTATTGACTTATGCGCTAATTTGAAATAGAAACCAGTCCCTATTGAGGAAAACTGATTCTGAATCGCTTTCCGTTGTAGTCAGTGACGCCTGGAAACAGCTTGCGTAGCTAACTAGTAGCTTTTCTGCAACTTTCAAATGAAAACTCCTGTATCTAAAAGAAAACAGCTTTTCAACCGCCGTAATGACCACTAAACATGAAAGGGTTAAATCCCCTCTGTTGCCTCTCCGGGCAGCCCCGGAGGCTTTGATCCAACCCTGCGCACCCCTACAATGCACCCCAGTCATAAGTCTGTATAAGGGGGGGGGTCAGAGGTAAGGCTGCTGGAGATGAGAGGCAAAGAATGAAAGGGAAAAGGGAGGGGTGGGGGGGGGGGTCTTGTAAAGATCAACTAGGGTTGACTGAAGGGGTGGATAAGTGGATGGGGGTGCGCTAATGAAGCCTCTAATGCCCCCCTCCTCTCCTTTACTCACACGCACATAGACACTTTAGTAGCCTAATTACCTGGCTGATTAGCAGCGATGACGGCACCTGCGAGGAGGGGTCAAAGAGCACATGTGCGAGGTGCCAAGCGCCGCGCTAACGAAGGCCTCATGCTAATAGAAGCTAATCACGCCGTGCGTTAGCACGCCGCTACAGATCACAAAACTGACCTTTTTCATCTTGAAAGTAGCGCGACGCCCCCGGCCGGCCGGGACGGCTTCGCAACGACGGCTATCGGAGCGGCGGAACATACGGCGTAGAACGCGCCGGTTCGTGCGCCGCAGCTTTAATCAGCCTCGTTTACATCGGCCAATGGGAAAGCCACGTTTGGAATGCATGTACTGTACCTATTCTTAAATTTAGGCTTGTTGAGTTGACGTAACAAAATGCCTGATTAATGTTTCAGCTTTTTTCCTTTTATTTAGTTTTTTATTATTGGATTGTTTTGAAAGTTATTGGATTGTTTTGAAAGACTTGACCAGTTAAGACATGTTTTCGATGAGAGCAATACGGGTGCGTCCTACAAACGTTAACTTCAATTTCAGAATTTATTTTTTTATTCGGCGAATTTTGACGCATTTTTATATTGGCCATATTCTTTCTTAAAATAATTACCATAACGGTACGAGCGAGTACGTGGAGATCAGTTGGCTGTTAGCTAACAGCGGCTCGTGTTAGCTGAAGTCATTACTGCAGTATTTTCAATAAAAGAAGCGAGCAGACTGAACCAACGTCAGAGTCTATCTTTGTTCACTCACGGAAATATTACTAAATCGAAGAGGATCATGTAAAAATGATGATGTCTCCGGTTAGAGAACACGGAAAGGGATTACATTTGACTCGTTTACTAATTGTGGTCTTTTGACATACACTGTACACACAATCATAAAATTGGTGAATTACAGACTGTGCGTTGCGAGGAAAAGGAAAAACGACTGCTTGGAGATCACTCAAATTTACACTGTGTTGGAAATCTGAAACACATTTAACCCGCAACAAATTTATAACTCATGAATACAAACACAAGTAAATATTTAGAGATTTATTCTGTTTTGCAATAATTTCGTTTTGACATTGTCCCCAAACTGTTCGTGTCTCTTATAACGGTAACATAAAACATAGCCAGAATCAAGGGTGGGTCCCATACACAAGTGCGTCCAATATTTGGCGTATGTAACGGAACATCGACGCCTGGTCTCCTACTGTACATCTTCAACCAACAAGCTCTCGAGATACATGTCTGTCTTTTGCGTATCAAAGACAACGGGATATGCTTTGGGGTATAACAGGAAGTGCGAGGCTCGCCATCCAGCATATCAAAGCATCTCAGATAGCGCCACGCTCTTCTATCTCATCAAATCAACGCTCGCACAGACAAAATGGCTACTGATAAAAGCGTACGTGTGTGTAATCCTCTTCAAGAGCGAGAATATAAAAAAAAAAAAAGGCAAACTGTGCCCAAGGCCCCACCAGAAAGGACGGCCAAGTTATAAAGAAAGAAAGAAAACAAAGCGAACCCCATTAGGGCAAGTCAAAACATTAGAGACACCCGAGCACACATCCAATACAAAGATTCTGCTCAATTTGAATTTCTTTTGTAGATACATGCCGCTTGATGTCAAATTTGCGCATCAAACCCAAGAGTGGACCATTGTGGGGCGTTCCAAGCAAAGAGAAGGTAATCCTCCTAATGAGGCAAATGAGTACCCCCCCCCCCCCCCCAGCACCCCCCCCCCCCCCCCACTTTTGTCTGCTTTGTCTTTAATGAGGTTTGCATCCCTTTTAAAGGCGTTTTCTTATTTTGCTTGTGGTGGATTTGTGCGAATGGCGTGACGTGGATTCAAGATGACAGAAGCATCCAAAACAACAAAGTGCTCTCTTGAGGCTGACAATATCCTCGATGTCTCTTTCTGTGCGCGTGCGTGTGTCCATGAACACTATATAAGTGTGTGTGTGGATGGGTGGGGGTGTAGGGCAGGGCGGTTGACAGGCGCAAACGCTGATACGCTGTGGCGGCGAGAGCGCACCGGCGGCGTCCAACTGGGAGCAAAAATGATATTCATTGGTCTTAAACGGCCCGGGATGGACGGACGGACGTGTTGCCACCGCCTGCGTCATGTTGCATTATGACCTGACTCCCAGGAAAACCAGGAAGGAGGGCAGGCGGGAGTCGCATGCTGACTGGACAAAAAAAAAAAAAAAAGCGTCAACAGTAGCATAATATACCACACATTCATGACCCTATTTATTGTTACATATTGTATATAAAATAAATCGTCATTTGCATCTGATAATCAAATTAAAATGAATTAACACTAATTGGGAAAAAAAAAACAAAAACACTAACCTAATCCAGGGACCTAGTCCAAACCATAATCCCCAAAAAACAAATTTTAACTCTCACTTTATTACAGTGTGTAAAAAGATTATGAAATAATAGGTCATTAAAAACTAAATCATGTCAATTATTATTTAAACCCTGAAACCATCCCCCAATGATTTTCAAAGAAAGTGTACTGAAGCACTCTGTCAACAGGGGGCGCTGCAGCAGTTTAGTGCATTTCTGCAGATGAGGTTGACCTTTTTTTTTAACATTGAACATTTGGATTTATAAGGTGTTAAAGCTATTGATCAGGCACACATTTATTTATTGATACCCTTTTATAAATGCATTATGTATAATATATATATATATATATATATATATATATATATATATATATATATGTATATATGTTTTCCAAAACATAAAAAAAATCATTTAGTCATCAAATTTAGGCATAATGCATCTTTTACTGCTGAGATGGGCTAGAAGAGTTGGACTATCCCTTTAAAATATTTCTTTAACCAATCAGTGTTATTAATTATTAAGTGCAAAACTTGTTCCAATACATTTTTTCAATGATTCGTCATGCCGTTGGTTCAATATTGATTATGCGCTACTCCAGATGACATTGGCAGCATAATTTCGTGCTGTTATGTTTTGTTTTTATGGGGTCTTGATGGTTTGTATATTATGCAAAATAAGTGCAAGCGAACAAACAAAAAGCAGGACCACAAAACAATGGCATCAGTCTTAAAACAAAAGCCACGTTTATGGGATTGCGCACACGTTTGACGGCGAACAGCTGCGCCACGCGTTAAAAAAACACGCGGCGGCGCAAGGTCCTCCATTGTCAGGACGCGACGTGACACCTGTAGGCTTCATTATCTTCTTGAATCTGAACAAATCAATGGATTTTTTTTTCCTCAGATGTACATTGTGTTGCCAAGTTTACGTCACTTGCTCTATTAAGCGCTTTCATCATGTCAGTTGATTTTATACAATACTAGCCTTGATTTTCTCACAAAAATACACACACACATTCGTCAATCTTCAAGTGTTTGAAATACCACATTCCTGTCCAATTTTGTTCATTTTTTTATTCGTTTATTGTCTAAGCTAGGTTTTTAGTTTGCTCCATAAAATACAAAGTATTACTCACCACATTAAAATAGACTTAAAATATGATTGTATTATATTGCTCACACTTTTTTTTTAAAGTTTTAAAAGACTTACATTTGCATTAATTCCTTTTAGATTCCCAATATAAAAATGTAATTAAAAAAAAGAGGAAAAGTACTGGATGATAGTATAAAGTCACATTTTATGGGAAGGTGCTTTTTTTTTTTTTTGGAAGTTCCTTTAAAAAGTCATAAATTTACATTTTTATCTTTTCGCTGTATTTTCATAATTCTCTGGCAATTTTCTTCCGCAAATACTGCAAGAATGATCTTGCAACATTTTAGCCAAGGGATGGCACAATTATGATCATGTGATAACTGAGTTTACCTCTTTAAAAAAGTGTGATAATTGATGTTTTTTTATTTACCCCATATGCAGTATTTTGTCCATTTTTGGGTTGCCCGTTGTCACAGTATTTTAGCTAAGGGAGAACACACTCCTGATAGTGTGATAACTAAGTTGAAATTTGACAAGTTTTCACCATCTGGGTGAAATTTCAGCTCCCCACTGCCTTCTTTCAATGTTTTCCCTTTGATGTAAAGATCAAGATAGGACAAAATACTGCATTAGGGTAAAAGGGAAAGCCAGTCTTAAAGTTTCATGTAAAATATGTTCTATGCAGTCCCACTTGTATAATCACGGCACTCATATTAATTTTGCATTTGTGGAATATGAATGAACAAAATCCACCTTTTTTTTTTTTTTGCCCCAGGTAACGCCTGTGAACCAAAAACGTTATCACAGCTGCTAAAGGCTACTTCGGTAACAACCAATCATTGCTCAGCTTGCAACCATCACATGACCAAACTCAGCATCGCAAACTGAGCCCTGATTGGTCATTACCTAAGCAACTATGATTATTGTTCGGTTCAGTTTCCACCCCCGAATACAATCGGGTAGATTTTTGCTGGTTAGTTCATATCCCACATATGTGATATCAGAATCAAAAGGTTGACTTAGACTCGTGAAAGAAGAAAATTTTGGCTTTGTTCCACTTGCTGACTCCCGAAGAACGTATTGCTTGAAAAATTAGTATCATCATGAATCCATATCGGCCTCTCCAGGTCATTGTAAGTAATGAAAAAAAAATGTCTTCAATTGGATCAAAAAGGTGCCTATCCACTCTCACACAAATAAATAATTACGTGGATAATAATGCAAAAAAAAAAAAAAAATCCTAATGCAGGCTGCTTCCTTGGCGCGCCTCCCCGCCGTCTCGCTCGTCTAGCGTTAGCATCTCGGGCTCGCTCGCAGCTGTGCTAACATCTGTGCACCTGTGTTCTCCATCCGCCCCGCTCCCTTCAATAAGCCGCCGGTGCCATGACGGGTATGAATAAAGGACGCAACAATCTGGAGTCCCGGATTGCACAAGCTGCCGCCAGGATGCGGCGCGACTCAATAAACCATGAGGCCGGGTTCACTTTTCAACTCACATTCTATCCGTGGACTTTTTGGTAAGTTTGCGGGAAGGCTTCGTGATCTGGAATGTTTTCTTTTGCAGAATTTTGTGGTAAATCTAGAAATGCCGCTTGTTGGAAGTCAATTGTTCTTAGCAATTTGAAATTTGGTAGGAGATCCAAAAAAAAAGTTTGTTTTGATCATTACAAGAAGTCTTTCGAAGACAAAATTTCATACCGGAATTTTGGGAACATTTAGTCCAGGAAGCCTGATTTGCATTAACGACTTGAAATTTGATAGGCGTATCATAAAACCCAGTAAAAAAAAAAAAAGACTTAAAAACCTGTGGCGGAAAAGGAAGTCTGCCATTTTGTTTCAAAGCATCATTTTCTCAGGCATTTTGATTTTGCCGGGGTAAATTTCGCACCGAAATGTTAGAAAATTGAATCCTGAAGCCAGTTTCTCATAACAACATGAAATTAGATATGCATTTTTATTATAAAACCCATGAAAAAAATAAGTTCTTACAAACCAGTCTTTTTACCTTTTATGGCTTTTTTACTTTTTTACTTTAACTTTTTATATTTTACAGTTATTCGAACTTTTATGGGGTAACTTTCTCACCTACATAATAAGAAAACTCATTCCGAGACATTATAGCATGAAATTTGGTAGGCATATCCATCATAAAAAGCATTAAGGAAAGTCTAAAAAAAAAAAAAAAACGTGGCTGAAAAGACAGGAAGTCTACCATTTTGGTTTGAAGCGGCCATTTTACAATCATTTGACTTTCTAGGGTCATTTACTCATCAACATACGAAGAAAATTCATCACTGTATCCAGCTTTGTATAACATGAAATTTGGTATGCATATCTATCATAAAACCCACATACCAAAGTTTAGAAAAACTTCATAGCTAAAAAAAATGGAAGTCTCCCATCTTGGCCATTTTACGGAAATTTGGACTTCTTGGCCATTTTAGGGAAATTTGGACTTTCCGGGTTTCATTCTCACCGAAATATGAATAAAGATCAACCCTGAGTCCGGTTTCACTTAGCAACAAGAATAAATAAGCTGAAGCCTTGGCGGAGTTCTACGATATCTCCAATTATGGACGACTGGCCTTTTATTTCAACGTTACCTCTATTAGTGCCAAGGCAAAGCGCTTATTTGTGTGTGTCGGGAGAGGCGTTTGCGCAATTGGGCTGGCACTGGTGTTCGCCAGCGTGTGTGGGCGGGGCCACGTTAATATGGTGCGAGGCCGCTAATGGCTTTATGATTGGATAATTAGGGGTAGGTGGGTAATTAGGAGTGAGTTGTGTGCGGGCGCTTGGCTCGGCCGCACTGCAGCGAGTGGGAGCAGGATGACTCCCCGCTGGCTGCTCAGGGGTGTTTATGTGTGTCTTTGAAGGGGGTTGTGTGTGCCCGTGTGTGTATGTGTGTGTTTGTCCCACTTCTGGCAGAAAGGGCAAATTTGAACTTTGGACGTTCCCCTACAGGAAAATTGGCAAATTTATCCATTTAATACCATTGATTAAAAGGCAATATCAATCCCTAAAGAGGGGACCTCAGAATAAAAAAGTTTTTGTGTTACTTACATGTAAATTGAGTTGGGGGGGGCGCAGATGACCCCAAGGAAAAAGCTTTGTTTTTGTCATGTGTAGTGTAAATGTAATACAATAAGAGTGCTCATCTATTTTTATAGTTTCAGGCACTTTGATGCACTTATTATTTATTTTTTTCTGTTTTAGACTAAGCTGTTATTGTATAATCACTAAAAAAATAATTAACAGTTATTGAAAGTTGATTTATTCAGCTTTTTTCTTGCAATATTTAATGCATTTTTTTATAGCTAGAAATCTTATCTTTAGCGTTGAGGTTTTTTTTTGGCGGGGGCTGCAAAGATTTTCTCTTTTGGGGGGTAGGAAAAATATAATTGAGAAGCAAAGGATGGTCTAAAAATGGCTTGCACTAAATACTAAAGTAATTGATTGCTTAAGTAATCATTTTACTCAAGTAATATACGTAATCAAGTACTAAAGTAATGAAATACATTACTGTAAGTTCTCAAGTGAGTAGTACTGAAGTTATCAATTACTTTGGAGTTAGTCATTTATTACTTTAGCACTGAAGTACATAATTGATACCTGAACGTACTTGATTGCCTAAAGTAATCAATTACTTTAGTTACTTAACTTTTAAGTATTCATTTACTTTATTGCTTCATTCATTTCATACCAGCCTTTTAAACTTACAAATGAAAAAAAAAACAGAGTCCAGACGGTACCTGAAATGAAATGGAACTGAGTAAGTGAAGGTACTGTAATGTCCCCCAGAAGCGGGCAAGGAGAGCCCCAGTCAGGGCTGCACTTCCAGCCCTTTCTGCAGCACCGTGTTAGTGCCGCAGATTCTCCTGAGTGCTGCACTCTCATAAGCCGCCAGCCAAACCCCTCAGCAAGGTTATAGTGCTAGCATGTAGCGCGCACGCTTGACTTATGCATGAGCCACCCGTGCGCCGCTATCCCGGGAATTCTGATTCTTTTTCCCGCCATAAAACTTGCATGGCCTTCCCGCACTCCAAGGGGAGTAAATGATTCACGATATGGTAAGTAAGCAACGCGTGTTAATTCAGCCTTTTGCTGATACGGTATCAAGTCAGGGCTACGGCTACATTTAGCCTCGCGTACCTCTTAAACACGAGGGGAGGCCTCGCGTGAGCATGCAGGAAGTGGCGCCGCTAGCATCCGCGTTCAAGGCTGGAACTAACGCTTTTATTTAGCATTTCAGCATCGATGTGGAGCGTTAGCCGCAAGTCGTTAGCCCGATTGCGCGATCGCCTTCATGATATATAAAGACTCGATTTTTGTTGAATTTGTTGTGTTGTTATTTTGGCTAAATGTGCTATTAGGCTAATGAAGTGTGAAGCACCTTCAAAACGGTAACAAAAGGGTTCAGTGAGAAAGAATGGCGTGACCCAACGCAACTTTTCACTTCAGATACAATAATGATATTTTAGCCTAGAGTATTGTCTGATATCCATATCAATTTGATATGATATCAGCAGGAATGAGATGTGCTCCTTTTTTTTTTATTATGAAACATTAGAAGAGATTTAATCAAAAGACGCTAAATAAACAAAGAACAGTAGCTAGCAACAATGCGTATAATAAATGATGACCCATTTATTAGAAGACCAGGAGTGGAGTATGGATTGGACTGCTTGCAAAGGAGTGCTAATATCTGGGACTTTTGATGTAGACTGATACATAATGTGTGTTTTTTTGTGTTGGTTTAAATGGCCTTCAATTTATTAAAAACAACGTTTTGGATGTTTTTTTTTTTTAATCCTCTAACTTAATTTGAAAACATTGTGTTGTAGATTTAGTTGAGCTTACTTTTAGCTACTTTTATTTTAATTCATGTTTTCCATTTAATTGAATTTTGTAAGTTAATGTATTATTAATGTAACTATTATATTTTATGTATTTAATATGTTTAAATATTCCAGAATTTTATTTGTATTTCTATCAGAAGGTAACGTGAAATGTTTGGACATCTTCGGATTGGAATATTGATCGCTTGCATTAAAGATCTCTGCTGAATGTTACAGGGGCATAAATATAAATTTAATTTATTCATTTACCTCAATATGATCTGGGAAAAAGTGCTCCCCACTTACTTAGCACCCCCCCGAATCACTCTCCTGCAACCGCATCAGAGCGCCTCAAAAATTCAAATCAACATTTAAATAGTTTGATGTGTAAGTAAGATTCTGTGAACTCCATTATTTGCCCCGCTATTTGCGTGAATAATTCAGGCGGGAGAGGGGGGCTGAATTATGGATAAAGTGTACAGTTTGAAGGAGGGTTTCACGGGAAGCCCGCGGCTACAGCCTCGCCTTTTAATGATGTCTGGAGACGCCGGACTGGGGCGCAGAGGGAGGGGAGACATCATTAGTGACGGTGTGTCGTTTACTCCGGAATTAAAAATAAAACCTACATTGACGACGAATGAGAAAACGGATGGGAATTTCCTGCCCCGCGTCGTCATTATGCGAAAAACGGCACCGTAATTCCTGTTATTCATATTTTATCGCAATGCCTGGTATGGTATTTCATTGTGATCGGACATAAAAGGAAAGTCAACCCAAAAGTTTTCTTTATCGTAAAAAGTTCTATGCATCCCCGATATTCTAAGCATGACACTGAGATGAACTCATTCATTGCCGGGGACGTGTTTTCACGTTTTTTTAAAGTGTCCAGACACTCAATCCCAGATAATTAAGTATCTGGGATTGAATGTTCAAAAAAAAAAAAAAAAACGCGAAAATACGTCCCTGGCATTGAATGAGTTAAGTATCTAGGTTTGAATGGTTTCTTCGGGGCCGCTCACAACTAAACATGATTTTCATCATTCATTCAACGCTCGATTATTTCCTTCCTTCCGTCCAATACCAGGGATGTATTTTGTGACATCACAGTTGCTCAAGCCTCAGATACCAACCAATCATAGTTCACGTGGTTTCTGTGTTTGATCATGTGACGTTTGCCAAACTGTGATGTCATTTTCAGTGGACAGCAAGTGCCAGGAATGCATTTTACTTCTTAATTCCGCCGTTTTGAAAATGACAACAATTCTTCAGGGCTCAGGCAACCACCAATCACAGCGCACTCATGAGTTTGATCATGTGACCTTTGCAAGCTGAGCCGTGATTGGTTGTTGTCTTCGCCCTGAACAAGTGTGATGTCATTTGTAATCGACAGCGGGTGGCAAAATAGCTGCGCCCCCAGATGGATAGCAACAGTTAGATTTAGCTTTTTAATGAATTTATCACAAACACAACAATAATAATAATACCTAGTGAAGCTGCATGTGACACATTATTCCAAAATAAAAGTTTTAACTTGACTTCCCTGTTAAGTACAGATTACTTTTGCCATCACACACACACACACTCATTCCCGCTTTTTCCCTGTGTTGCGCCATGCGCATGGCTTGCCTGTCTTCTTCGTATTGCTTTTGATACTACACACACACACACACAGCCACACACACACACACACGTGCACCGCAGGGGCTTCACACGCGACCAAAGCATCTGGGTATCATGTGAATCCAGCACTTTAGCTTGCCGGCTGATCCCGGCTCAAATGGACAAACTCTGGAGTGAAACCCTTTCTGCTTGGGCTGCACTCTCATTAAAACTCCGGTGGACTCATTACAACGCTGACAGCTTGGATATGGACGCTCCTCTAAAGGAGATGGAAATGCCGGAGTTTGCTATTTTTGTTGACGGCCTGGGAATGCAAACATTTAAACGGGCATCTCAAAATGGAACTTTTCGCTTCAATTGCAGGGGTGTCGCCATGCAACTTTTTCACATCCGACACAATCGCGATAGTGCTGCCGGGTGTGCTGTCCGATACGATAACGATATCAGCCGGAATCATACTTTGTTTTTCTTCTTTTAATAGGTACAGTAATGTTAGAAGTGATAGTATTCGAATAAAGAATAATAGTCAGCAAGAGTACGTATGAGAAAATAGGACCCGTTTATTGGCTAGAAGGCAGGAGCGTGATTCCGGACTCGGACCGATATCCGATAACATAAATAATAATAATGATCTATTGTTTGTATGGCTTATATTGGACCAATATCTGACATCGATATTTGATAGCTACCCTACTAAATTGAATGGTGAAAATTGAGGATGGGTGAGTACCGATATCAAGTATCAGTATCGAGCCTATCCCTGGTTTGATTTCAAGTTAGTCCAAGTCACCCTGGCAGTCAATATCAGTACAGGTTAACACTCTTGGAGCCGTCATATAATCAGAAACTAGATATTTCATATGGCATTAGAAAAATTCTTATACTATGTGTCATCCATCCATGCATCCTTTTTCTATATCTGCTTATCCTCACAATGAAATTTTTATTCGTATTATTCTATTGAAAATACATTGATCTTGCATTTAAAGGAATTTTGTAAAAAAAAAACCCATTGTGTATCAAAAGTACTCGTGGTATCAGTACATTGGCGACATATAGAGTTGAGTATTCATTGGTATCTGTCTGAAACATTTTAATTCCGCACAGTGATGTCACAATCCCCTTAGTGTGATAAGTGGTCATGTCATGTTGAAATATGACATGTCACAATCTGGGTAAAATTTCAGCTCCCTAATGTCCTCTTTCAACGCTTTCCCTTTGATGTGAAATGTCTTTGAAAAAAGACGTAACCCCCGTGTCATACTGTACACATAAAGCTATTCCAGATTGCGATATTATCCAACACGATGCAAATGCAGGATCCCGTGTAATTGGTGAGACGGAAGACGTATAATAAATGAAGCGATCGGGATTTGAGGAAAGGACGGCGCACGGGTCACGGGAGGCCCGAGGAGGCGTTAAAATCACGGCCAAGTACAGAGCAAGGAGGCGACAACCAATTTGACACATCGGGACGGAATTCCAGCAGCGTCTGCCACCATCAACACGTTTATCCTCCTCGAATCGTTGCCGCGAGAGACGGGCCCCGTCGGCTGTCGGATCAAAGAAGACTCATGCCGAGGATCGAGGAGCCCGGGAGTGAAGCGTCCGACTTGGACGGGGATGGCAGGGACGGATTTTTGTATGCAATTTGGTGGACAAAGACAAAAGAATCAACTCTATACAGTTTACCTCTTTAAAAAAGTGTGATAATTCCCCCCATGTGCAGTATTTTGTCCATTTTTGGGTTGTCCATTGTCACAGTATTTTATCTAAGGGATAACACACTTCTGGTAGTGTGATAACTGAGTGGCTGTGCCATGTTGAACTTTGCCATGTTGTCACCATCTGGGTGAAATTTCAGCTCCCTACTGTCTTCTTTCAATGCTTTCCCTTTCATGTGTAAATTCCTTTGATGTAAAGATCAAAGGATCGGACAAAAGGCCGCACAAGGGTTCCTTGTAGTTACATAATATTTTTACCTCAAATATAGTTATTTTCTTTTTTTTAGAAACTTAATACACTTAATATAATGGTTAAAAGTTAATGGGGGGAGTTACCCCCATGTGCAGTGTTTTGTCCATTTTTGGGTTGTTCCATTGTCAGATTATTTTAATTAAGGGATAAAACACTTCTGGTAGTGTAACAACTATGTGGCTGTGCCATGTTGAACTTTGACATGTTGCCACCACCTGGGTGAAATTTCAGCTCCCTACTGTCTTCTTTCAATGCTTTCCCTTTGATGTGTAAATTCCTTTGATGTAAAGATCAAAGGATCGGACAAAAGGCCGCACAAGGGTTCAAAGGTCAAGGTGTGACTGTTATATGGCCATATATGGCTTTCACTACTGATTGGTTCTGGCTCTTGCACGGCTAACCAATCAGAGGCTGCTATGGGCGGGACAGTGCTAGAGCAAGGTTCCATTACTGACTGTAAGAGAAGCGCATGATCATAATATTCATAATAAGGAGATTGATTGGTCGTAAGATTAACACTTCTTGTTTTTCATGAGAGAGCAACAATTTACATTTTTTTAGGGGCACGCGCGTCTTATGCAAACAGGTATGGACCAAAAGTGTTTTTGGGGTTGAATGTCCCCCATCAAAAAGTACTGCGAGCTGTGCAGAAATGGGCGGGGGGGGGGGGGGGGGGGGGGCGCGGCGCGCTGAGCAAATTTTCCTGCGGGTTTTTTAAAATTTAATGCAAGCGGTGTCGCGGGAGCATCCCAATGCGCATTCTGCAACCTTCCCAAATGCTTAGCGGGATTCATACTTCATACACTACATGGATATAGTTCATGAAATACTTAGTGTGACGACATTTTCATTTTCCACCATAAAAACAGAAAGAATGTGAGTTTAATGGTGGGAGCTTAGTGTCAGCCAAGCGTTAACTTATATGGGCAAAACCATCCCCAAAAAATTGAGAACAGCGGTTTGGAGGCTTTGAAAAACAGTGTGCAAGTAACGGCATCAATTGTGTCATAAAATTACGTGAAAAAAGTGGAAAATTTTTTTCATTTGCCTTTGCAGTGAAACTTTTTTACCCAATGAAATCATGGAAAACGGATAATCAAATACACCACTAATTTCTGTACTAATACCGAGTAAAAGTGAAGTTGGTGTGTGATATCGATAACAGTATTCTGGATTATAATAATGCATATTTTGTATCACAGATATTTATACTGCTGCATCACAGGGTGTGTTCTTTAAATTAGCTCTTTTAAACTGTTGTGTTATACTAATATAAAAAACGTATACGATACAAAGTGAAAATGAAAACAATAACGCAGATATTGATATTGATACCGTTACTGGAACATATTGGAATTAGCTCCTTTCTTATTTCAAAGTAAAGGATAAAAAAATAAAATAAAAGTTGAAACGATAAAATGTATATGATACTAAGTAAAAATAAAGAGTGGTATCACAGATACTGGTATTGATACTGATTCTTCAACATATTTCAAATTTGCTCCTGCAACATGTTGTCCGATAGAATACTAAGTAAAAAAAAAGTTATACAATAACAATAACAAAAATAACTGGTATCACATATGCTGATATTGATACTGATTTATCACAGAATGTATGATTCAAATGAACTCCTGCTACTTGTCTTTCTATTCTACTCTATTCTAAAAAAATCCTTGCACCATAAAACTTGTGATGTTAAGTAATAATTAAGTGATATTAAGTATAACTAAAAACTGGTAACACAGATATTGATACTGATGTTTCACAGTATTATTTAAATTACTGTGGCACCTGTAAACTGCCATTTTATTTTACATCAAGTAAAAATAATAATTTAAAATAACTTATATGATGATACGCATACAATACAAAGTAAGAATAATAAAAAATTGTATGATAAAACTTATCCAATACTAAGTAAAAATAAAAGCGATAATAAACAATCGATACTGATTCTGATGTTTGACAGAACATAATATTTCAAATAGTTCCCGCATCCTGTTGTTTTATAATCAGAGCTCTGGCAAGACAATAGTATCACAAAGTCAAAATTTTCCACAGTGGAAGGATACCAATCAAAATAGAGGCTGGTATCATCGATACCTATATTGCTACTTGATGCTTTTAAAAAAAAAGTCACAGAAACGTAGCACTGAAATTCCTGTAACCTTTTTATTAGCTAAAATTGCTCCATTCTCAGAATGCATGTCAGCTGGTATCAAAGTATCATATTTCTGTATCGTTCACAATCGTCTATAATTTATCTTAGCCTTTCCACATTTACTTTAGTGTTATTGTTTCAATCTTTGCAGGACAAACAGGCCAAGCGCTGTCCCGCTAAGACGCGTGCGGGCACCTCCCAAATGTAAACACCAAGACAAATCCTGTTCCTGACCCGAGGTTGGAGGCTAATTCGCTAACTTGCCGAGGTCCTCCTCCTCTTTTGGAAAAACATCGCTACGAGTATAACCTTTCACATATTGATTATCTGGTTATTTAAAAAAAAAAAAAAAAAGCCAGTGGCATTAAGACTTAATGATGAGCAATTTTCGGGCCCGGGATGGAGCGCAGCTGGTTCCGGGTCCAGACATATTGACTTGTGATGAGCTAAAGTGAGTCCATTTGCACTCAAACACATATGCATAATGGACAAATAATGGAATCTTCCAATCATTTGTTTGGGCAACGGAGAAAAATGACATGAGCCGCGTGGCCTGACGCCATTAGAATTTCAACTATGAAACCCCCCTCAGTCTCCTTCATCTTTGTTTTTTTTTCCGTCTGGAGATGGATTATTGAGATTTTGCACCGTGGCTTTTTGCTCTCTCGCCAAGTCGTCGCGACATTCCCTCAGTGTGACACGTTTCTGCCAATCACTTTGATGGACAGCTGACACATAGAGCACAAAGAGCGTCAGTTTGGACTTGAGTGACACCTCCGTGCCAGGAGACCTTGTCCACGTCATCAGCCGCGCTTTAGCGAGCCACCAAAATCATGGACGCTCTATTTTTAACCAAAGCTCAAATAAGCCAAAATAAAAATAAAAAAATATTACTATTATTCAGGCTGTACAATTAAATACAATTTTAAGTGCGATCACGATATTGGCTGCCAGGATTAATCAAGCTAATCCTAAACGATATTAACATTCAAAAACTCAAGCGCTTTTTTTGATTACTAGTCAAATCAAGCACTTTGTCATCCATCCACCAGGGGGCAATGTTTGCCACATGTTTGCATGACAAAAGCGTCAGCTTTCCTCACCCCGATATATTATTTACCAGTGTGAAATGGCATTGAGTTCGTAGCGTTAGCTCTATGTCCCAATGGGACAAATGTGTAATGGATAATGACGCCGGCGTTCCTGCTGTAAATGGTTAGAGTACATAACGGTAAAACATTTAAATCATCTACAAATAGCGTCCATTCGGCCAATTATTTTTGTCCATAATCGGCCGATTGAATCGGTAAGGTGACAGCATTTCCTACGAGCGAGCGCTCGGGAAGTCAAAAAAACTCGATTTGCCTAAAGCGGCCATAAACTTGACTTGTGGGCCCTTGTGATGATGTCACAGGTGGATTTTGGCTTTGGGTAATCTGTGTTGCGGATGCGGCCCGTCGGGAGCCAATGAAAGTTGGAACAGGATCCCTGTGTGAGGGTGCTACCCGCCCCTCCTCAACTTTCGCCTCCAGGCCGGGAGATTAACACCAGTGTGGTATTTGACGCTGTTTGCCAGAAGCGCACCTCGCTGTCACGTGCTTTAGCGAGCCTCAACTAGGCACACGCACACAGTTACTTGTATTCATAAATCTTGTGAAATTATGTGACTTTCAGCCAACTAATTGAAAATCCAATCGTTTGGCATGATAAAATAACGTAATAATGTTTTCATTTCATAACTTTAATTATTTTTGCCTCATGTTTATCTTAGTGATGTTCATGTATTTTTCCTTTATTTCTTAATTTTTTGGGGGCATTTTCCAAATATTGTTTCCCTTTGGGGTATTTGTGTACAATAGATATTATTTTTTGGACATTTTTTTAGTTTTTTTCATTATGTATTAGTAATTTATGTATTTAAAAATGTTCCTACACAGTATTCACTATTTTAAAGTTATTCTAAATTTTTTTTTTTCTAACAATATATAAGATTTATTTTTCATTTGCTTGTAATTATTTTTGTCTCCAAAGTTAATATTTGTTTTAAAATTTACTCTATATATATATATATATATATATATATATATATATATATATATATATATATATATATATATATATATATATATATATATATATATAAAACTGTTTTTTATTTAAAAACAAAAACGTAACATTGCATCAAATTTTCAAAAACAGTTTTTCTTAAATATGCCTTTAAATATTTTTTTTCCCCACTGGTTTATTTTTTTTATTATCTTCATATTTTTTCCACTAACATATTTTAATTTCACACCACATATTTGAGTTTTTTTTTTAATATTTTTATTCAATTATTGTATTTTTCCTCTCAGTTTTTTTTTTTTCCAATTTTTTTCCTCATAATTCTGACATGACAGTTTTTTCCTGTGTGCACGTACACATGCACAGAAATCTGTAGCGCTGGAGAGGCTTCAGAGATAAGAGATTGTGTGTGTGTGTGTGTGTGTGTGTGTGTGTGAGGACAGAAAGAGAGAGAGAGAGAGAGAGAGCGAGCGATAGAGAGAGAGTGTTGCGAGTATATTGCGGCAGCAGCTCGAAAAAAGCCAAACCTGGCGTGGTGCACAGAGGCCTGGCGGTGTGGGAAAGTGCCTCTTATACGTCCACACACATAGATGCACACACACACACACACACACACGCACACACACACACGCACGAAAGGAGAGTCAGGAGTCAGCTGTCTCGGCCCGTTTCTCAGCTCATTAAAGCAAATCCCGACGTCGGGAGTGAAGAATTTCAATTGGAATGCCGACTTTGAACTCCCCGTGTTGGTGATCTTTTTTTGGGGCTTCGAGCAGGTATAACACCTTTTGGCTCGCGTTGCATGGCCTCTTCTGTGTGTTTACATACTTTAAGCATGACATCGTATACGTGTAAATCCGACAAAAGCCCTTTGCCCCCCCCCCCCTCCTGGTAGCCCCGCTTTGCTAGCAAAAAGTGGACAAGGATTTGGAGCACTTTGGGATCGACTCCCCATTTTAGTCAAACTTTATTCACACATCCTGGACTAAAATACAAGCTGAACTTTTCGGTCTTATCTTTCCAATTATTCTAATATGAATCGAATCATTATTATTAATCTTTTCACTGTTTTATGAGGAGAAATGATGTTGCTATTTTAGCTGGAAATCATTTGTAGCATATATCATTTCTTCATATATGCCGTGGGCCATCTACAAATGGATTGAGGGCCACAAATTGCCCGTGGGCCATATTTTGGACACCCGTACTTTGGAAGTATAATTACTCAAATTTTATTTTTGAATGTTTAGATGAATGGAGGGATAGAATTGTATGATTTCAGGGGCTGAACTTACTAAATATAATTTTGTCGACCTTAGACTTTAGGTTTTTATCCAAACAGCAATGTATACTAGTAAATTTTCCCCTGCCAAAATCCTAATACTGCGTACCTCACCTTGGTTGCACTCTTTTGAGTCCGACACAGAAATAGAACATAAATCAAAGTTTATCTTGTAGATTTTGGCCAGGGAAAGAAAGAAAAAAAAAACACTAAAATGTCCTTCAGCGACATGAAAGAGGACAGCAGTAAATGTAAAAATCATCTGGTTCCTCTCATACTTTCATCGTTTATGAGGCGTCTCTGACTTCTGCGAAACATCTTCGTTGGCCTCTCCCCTCGCCCACTCCCGTCACATCTGATCTCTTTCTTCTTCTTGCGAAAATCAGCCGTGGTCCAAGCCGCTCGCGTCAGGGATTTGCCGCGTGGATCCCACGAATCAAGCGAAGGATGGATGCCCATTGTGCCCCAATCAAAGCACTTCCTCCTGGGTAATCCCTCCATCTGAGCAGGAAGAAAGCAAAGACATGGGAGGATCATTTCTATCATGTGATTTACGCTTCCTTTTTTGATTTTATTCAGCTGTTTATTCCGCAACCTAACCAGCGGCCTCGACTCGTTAGCTTCCCTTTTGGAGTCTTTGCCGGGTGATTGACGTGTCCTCAAAGCGACGCAATTAGCCGCGTTTGTCAGGTTAGCGCGACGTTAGCGTTACGGGTCGCAGTTAAGCCGCAGATTTCGTCGTCCCGTCACCATGTTTGACAGCCGTTGTGATTGCGTTTTTCCGATCCTCGTAAGTTTACGTCTTCTATATGTCTATAGCGATCTCCAGATGGGAACCACAATGTCGTCGCTTGATAGCTACAAACAAAACATCTTAGCGTGTCTGTTTGTGAAAGCCTTGATCTTATTTTTCATAGCACCTCATCGTTGAAGTCGGTCGATGTTTCGATACAGCGGTGTTTATTTTCTTATCTTTGCAAAGTGCTCGCTTCTAAAATGAGTATTTTTTACTAAATATGCTCAAATATCTTTAAGTAACTGATATTTGAACACAAACAGAGCAGCAGTAGTCAATATTGGCAGACTAAAATGCTCACAGGTATGTAGTTTTTATCCCCTGCGAAGAACTACTGATATTACTCGGGCTAACTAAGATGGTTGTGTGTGCTAGGGTCAAAACATACGTAATCTCATCCTATCACAGTATTTGATATTCGATTCTGATGGTGTAATTATAATTTGTTATAATTTTATAGACCTCTTTATCCTCCATGCGTGTAAAAAAAAAACCCACCTGTGATGGTAATTGCTTGTTGAATCAACTCTGCAAGCACTAGTGATACCATGTCGTTAGTTCTATTATTGTCGAACTGTACATCGTTTCCACACATTTCCACTGTCAGACAGACTTTCAAAACATCTTCAAATAATCCATTTTTAAAAATAACTATCGTTATCACTTGGAATTGTTAATCTTATACAGAAAGAAAGTTAGTTTGACAGAAAAACTAAGACTTCCTACGTTTGCCTTTCTTGAAGTCATGTTTTGAGAGCCATCTTGTAAGATCCAAAAAGGGCACGGAGAGTATGCTAAGCGCCATAACTTGCGATGGGAAATCCCATTCATGGAGAGTATTAGCAGTTAGTGAAGCCTCGACTTTTTAACACCACAGTAAACCATCAAACCGGTGTTTGGCTCATGCCCAGCCATACCTCAATACTGGTGAAAATATGCTATTGTTACAGACAAAATTTTCTGATATTGCTGTATCAGTGGTATGGTAAATTTGTTGCGTTAATCTTTTTCTGGTTCCAGTACAACGTCCACTAGATAAGTGCACCTAACGCAAAGTGGCTCATCTTGCTATACATTGAAGGCCTTCACGTACTATATACAGTAACATCCCACTCCAAGCATCTATACATAATGTGTATGTCGTAAAAGCTATCGATTATTAGATGCTAACCTTTTTAAAGTTGGCCTTTCAAGTGCTTGTCTTATTGAAACAACAAACTTGACTTATCTATCGTCATCATCGTGCTGGAAACGCTCCTGAGCGTCAAACTTTTGTACTAATGAGACGGAAACTTTGTCCGACGCAACCGAGGCCAGTGCCTCGGTCATAAAATGAAATTTTCCAGACTTTGGCGCTACTAATAAGTTTTGCTGTGTCTGGGCCAGCGCAGATGTTGCTGTTGTGTCTCTTGGATCGCTGAGTGGCTTTTGTGTTTTGTCTCCGTGGCAGCTGCCGCTTCTGGACCGCTTTGCTCACGTCCGTCCAAGTGTTAAGATCCCCGCAGGACCAGTGCACAAGACAGACATTAACGCTGGATGGACGGCTTTTAGAAAAAGCAGGCTGACAAATCATAGTGTAACACTGTTATGTGGTTCTAACTAAAATGCTAAAAAAGCTCGCGGTCTTAAAAAGCTAAGCTAAAACTAATGTAGCTGTTGAAAAAATCAGTAGAGCTTAGCATGTTTTAACCAGTCAATGTGCTGCTTTATCTTGCTAACTACATGCTAACGTTATGCCGCTAAAAAGGTAAACCAGGTGCTAGCGGTTGCAGTTTGTACATTGTAGTTTTTTGGGGTTTAACAACAAAGATGCGTGTTTTGTCTGGTCTTGTTTTACAAATTTAAAACTAAACCATTCAGGGGTATTTTTTTATCCTCTTTTACCGTACACATGTTGTTGACGTTTTTGGTTTTTTTACGCCAAAGCGCTATCACTATGCAAAATAAGAAGACTAGACACATTGCACTGTTCATAATAATTTTTTGCTTTCAAATTGTCACAGTAAACATCGAAGTAACTGACTGACTGACTGACTGACTAGCTAACTAATACGAATAGCTACATACTCCTGATTTTATTTTTGTATGGTGCTATTAATTTTTACTTTTTAATACTTGTAATATCGGTACCAAATATGAATATGGAAATTTGGCTGACATTAAGCTAAAATGACGAGGGTAGCTAGTTACATTTTGTGTAATCCTGTTAGTATTTTCTATTTTCTTTTTTAATTGACTTTACAGATTTGTAACCCTATGCTAGCTTAAGCTAAAAAGGCTAAATATGGTTTGGATAGGGTTATTAAACGCAAATGCCTGTTTTAACTATACTATTATGTTTTTCTACATTGAACAGAAATCGGATGAAATGATCCCAAATTTCACATTCAGTCTACTATAATCACAGGACACCTTCTATCTGTGTTTCTGTTTTGAAATCTTTGATGTTAGTTCTCGTCAGTGTGTAAAATCTTTTTCCCCAAGGATCCATTGATGTCGTGTAACCCAAACTCCTGGTAGTCTGCCTGCATCAATTGATGTCATTGACCGCAGCAGACGCAACTTGCAACCTTTACCGGCCTTGTGAGCTCCTTGAGCACAGGAAGTCAAAATAGACGAGTGGATTAAGTGGGAGGCGGCGTCCCCGGGAGACTCATTAAGAAGGGGGAGAGCGGGATATCGGAGGACCGATCCCAGCTGGATGGACTTCCCCGCACATGTGACCTTATCGCGGACGTCTGCCGGGTCAGGGACCAACCAAAAAACAAAAAAGCTAGAAGACGCAAAAAACAACAACAAAAATTGAGCGCAAACAATACAAGTTTATTAGCATGGATAGCGAAGGTTTGTTTTCCACCTGAAACAGCAAAAAACACACTACATTGAATGCATCGTGGTAATAGAATAACAATGGAGGAGAATGCGATGCACTGAATATAAATATGGTTATTATTGTTATTATTGATTATTGATTATTATTATTATTATTGTAATTATTTTTATCGCGTTTATACGGGTTATAGCTTAGTCTAAAACGGAAAAAAAAGAAGCAAGTGCACCAAAGTGCCTGAAACTAAAAGAAAATGATGACAATTTTGACTTTTTTGCAATTACACTCCACATGACAAAAACAAAGCTTTTTTTCCTGGGATCATATGCGCCCCCCCAGGGGGGCCCGCCCCACTATTTGAGAAGCACTGACCTATGGCAAGTTGAAGGCAGCTAGAAGGTGCAGAAAAGTCCAAACTGGAGCAGGTTGAACAAAACTTCAATCATTATTATCTTTTGTTAGGCATATCATGAAATCGTTACATTCGAGATGAGATTGAGGGCAGAAAATAAATCTGGGCTACTGCAGCAAATTGGACATTGTGGACATTGTGGAGTGTACTAATGCATTAAATTAAACAACATTTTACTTTTATTGTATTTTCTAGCTGCTTACCTTCAGATGTTTTAAGGGCAATTTTATATCCAAGAGGAGACTGGGGGCATCTATAACTGGGATACTGCAGCACAATAGAGACTGTGGAGTGTGATCCAACAAGGTAAGTTGGAATTTTTATGTCTTCTCTGCACCTTTAACCGTTGCGCAGTGTTTTGATTTTTTTTTTTGTAGTCATTTCTTCCACCACATTTTCAGAGTGTTTTAGCCATTGGATGCCACATTCCTGGTAGTGTTAAATAAGTAGTTGAACGTGGACGTGTTGTCACCATCTGAGTGAAAATTTCAGCTCCCTAGTGTCTTCTTTCGGTGCAAAAGAAAATACTGCACAAGGGTTAGATGTTGCAATGTCAGAGTAGAATATTGGCTGCTAAAAACGTGGTGAAAATGTGGAATATAGCATTTTAATGTTTTTAGAATTGTTTCTTGTTTTTATGTGAAACGGACTGATATTTTTAAGACGTTGAAAAGGGAAATACCCCCAAATCGTTTTATTTCGGCACCCTTCCACGTGTCTTAAGTGCATCCATGTGTGGCCCACGTTTCGCTGGCCTACGTGCGTATTTGTGGCACGGTGGGAAACGGCGCATTAAGCTTTACGACTTGTGAAAAGAGGTACGGTACCGTCACCTGCCTCGGCCTCTACCGTGACGCCGCGCTCGCCTTTCCTGGCCAACACACGCCGGTTTCGATTTAAAACCGCCACGAAGGTTCAGTCCAGCTAGCGTATTATTTTCCTACGCCGCCCGAATGTGACGTCACCGCCTGGGCCTGCCTCCTCGGCCCCCGCCGGCGTCCCCCCTCCGGCTTCCGCTTTCAAACCCGGGATCAAATGTTGGCCCCTTAAAGGAGCAAAACAGTTTTTGATGTGGATGAGCAACTGCCGACGGAGGACTTGAATCTGCGATGCTGTAATGTATTTCATTTCACACCCTCTCTTGCCTCTGTTTAGGATTTCCCAGTGGTAAGGGGGTGGGAGCACAAGGACATGGTGGGGGGAGGGGGGGGGGCAATTATTTCCCTAACAACATGACTAATAGTTGGGTAAAAAACAGACATCATACTGTGAATCGTTACGTTATTGTTTATTTATAATCTTAGTAAATATGTAGCTGAATGCCTCTGTCCTATCCCAGGTTTTCGTTTGAGACCATAACTTTTACTAGTGCAAGTTTATGTCACATTTTTCGTGCAATTTTTTTTTCAGGCCATAACTTTTACTAGTGCAAATTTATGTCACAATTTTTGTGCATTTTTTTTTTTTCAGGCCAAAATTTCAATTTTATTTGTTTAGAAAAAAAAGAGTTGACCATGCAGTTTTTCTTTATAATTTACCTCCTTCTAAATTGGACTCGACCAAAAACAAACGGTACTTTTTTTTTTTTTTAACAAAAGGAATCAACTTCAAAACAGTCTTTGCAGATTTTGTTTGTTGTGTGCATTTTTTTGGAACGTATCTTTGGGCTAAACGGCGGAAGACTGTAATCATAGAAGAATATATATAATTTTCTGTATCATTTTGCCAAATATAGCATAGGTTTGTGTTACATTTTTTTCTTGCCATTTTCTTCTTTTTAAGTCAGACCAAAATTTGAATTTTATTCATTCAAAACTATAAATGAATGTTTGTTGGCTTTATTTCAATTAAAATCGTTCAGAATTGTAATCCAAATGACTGCAAAATAACGAAATATTATTTTTGGATCCTATTGCCCCACTCAGAAATGGACCAATATTTCTATTTAAAAAAAAAAAAAGCTTGAGCATTTATCGCCCAATGAATGCCTTTTGAAATGCAGCGGGAAAAAAAAAGATTACACTCTAAAACTTCTCCCCAAAACACTAATAAACATTCATTACAAGGAAAATGGGGCGCAAACCTGATGTCAAACATCACCACCTACTGGCCTGGCATGCAAATGACAGCATTTTCCATCAAGCTGCGCTGTTATTGTGGGGAAACTTTGAAAAAGGAAAAGGGAGAAACTTTACTGTTGTGAGAGAGGAAAAGATAAATACATATATGTGTAGTCGGACCTTCTGGTCCGAGGGGGGAGCGAGGCAGGAAAAGATTGTTTATAAGAGAATAAAAGAAGAAGAATGCCACTTAACAATTGGAAATGCTTGTATTCAAACGGGAGCTTGCATCTGGAAAATCCTATTGTGCGGCTGGCAAAGCCACCCATCCACTCTATGAGATGAGCATCTATGCGGCCCAGACACCAAGCGGCAATAATTCCCCGGTGACGGGGGCGCACACTGGCTCCTTTATATCGGTTCCCCGTGCCCCCCCCCCTCGTCGCCTCCCTCCCCAACCCGCCTAATATCCAATTTACGGGCTCAGGCCCTCGGCCAGCGCGGCCCTCCAGAACGCAGCGGCCCCAACGTCAGCGTGAGATGGAATTAGGGCCAAGTTCTCTTTCTCTTGCCAAAAAGTTTGAGGCTTACAGAAATATGAAACTGTTTTCCTCCTCTTCAAGTCCCTTCACCCACTTTCGCCCTTGGAAATGGCCAAAGAATGAGCAACTCCTAATGAGATTAAAATACTTTTTTTTTTTTGCTCTAAACAACTCAAATGTTTGTGTAAAACTAGGGAGGGGCTTTGGGGTGCATTAGGGGAGGAGAGCACTGAGCAGAGTCCATCATGCTTTGATGAGTGGGGGATTTATTTGACCCCCTCCCCCCCAAAAAAGTAAAAGTTAGCAAGTGTATACATGCTTAAGAGGCGTGATATCCCCCCTCTGCTGATCTCCTTATCCTCTCCTTAGCCTCCCTAAGTAACACACTCGAACACACACTCACTGGAAGCTTGCCTCCAGCTCAGCTATCCTGTGGCTTTATTTACTCATAACAAGGGCTTAGGTCAATAAGAATATACTGTATGCTGATTTATGCTGTGACCGCTAGAGGATTGTGTTGCTTTTTTGCACTTTGACAAGTCACGCGCGTACATACAGTAGTACACTCTGTTGTACTATACTCTGTTATACTTCGGGGGGTACTCGAGATTTGAAATAAAACAAACAAACGTGCAATAATCCTTTAAAAATAATTTTGGCGTTAGCTTCTGAAATTACACGATTCTCCTCCACAGTCTCTACTTTGCTGCAATGCTTTTTTTTTTTTTTACTATCATCAGTTTCCTTGATGTTTGTATTATTGACACATACAAAGCTATAAATCTGCCAATCTACGTTTTGTTGTCGCTTTGGTCACATACATATTACACTCCACAATCTCATATTGTGTCGCACAGGCCCGGTTTCTTTCTGGCATTTCTGCCCTCAATCTTCTCATGAATATATCATTGCAACATTTGAGAGGAGATTCCTAATTTACAGCAATAAAAACGTTACCTTTTGCTGCGCCTTAATCCTTGACACGCTCCACAATCTCCACTTTGCTGCAGCGGCCCAGTTCCTTTGCTGCAATGCTTTTTTTTTCTTTACTATCATCAGTTTCCTTGATGTTTGTATTATTGACACATACAAAGCTATAAATCTGCCAATCTACGTTTTGTTGTCGCTTTGGTCGCATACATATTACACTCCACAATCTCATATTGTGTCGCACAGGCCCGATTTCTTTCTGGCATTTCTGCCCTCAATCTTCTCATGAATATATCATTGCAACATTTGAGAGGAGATTCCTAATTTACAGCAATAAAAACGTTACCTTTTGCTGCGCCTTAATCCTTGACACGCTCCACAATCTCCACTTTGCTGCAGCGGCCCAGTTCCTTTGCTGCAATGCTTTTTTTTTCTTTACTATCATCAGTTTCCTTGATGTTTGTATTATTGACACATACAAAGCTATAAATCTGCCAATCTACGTTTTGTTGTCGCTTTGGTCGCATACATATTACACTCCACAATCTCATATTGTGTCGCACAGGCCCGGTTTCTTTCTGGCATTTCTGCCCTCAATCTTCTCATGAATATATCATTGCAACATTTGAGAGGAGATTCCTAATTTACGGCAATAAAAACGTTACCTTTTGCTGCGCCTTAATCCTTGACACGCTCCACAATCTCCACTTTGCTGCAGCGGCCCAGTTCCCCGCTAAACCCAATCTCCTGTCAAATACCCCAATTCCACAAAAGCGTACATTCTTTAGCGTCATTATTCTTGTGTGCATCTAACCGCTCCCCTTTTTGTCAACTTTTTAAAAAAAAAGTCGACTTGTATTTGCGGGCTGCACAAATGAGATGACCGTGTCGGTAGGAGGGGGAGACGAGGGCAGCGGCGGGCGTCAAAGTGTTGCGGCGAAGAGCAAAAAGGCCCCGAAGAAGAAGAGCAAGCGAGGGCCAGCGCGGTGCCACGGAAGGTTGCTGCTAATTCTTCCATATCTAAGCCTCTTTGCACAAACTCTCTTTGTCTTCCAAGTCGCAGTCATTAGAGTCTAATCCTATCAAGCAAGGGCTAATCTGAGGCCACGGGGTTCAGCCCCCTTCAGCTCCGCCGGACGGCCCCCTTACACGCACACACATCTACACAAGTCAGCAGACGCTCCAACAACAGTTTGTTTTCAACAGCTGCAACACTTTGTCACCCGCATCACGCCTTGTTGCCTAAGCCGTGCACCCGGAGCACTTTTTAAAGTTGGAAGATTTCATTACAGATCGATACCGATAACGATACCCGTTATGTCTTGCAGATTTGATGACAATCTGTTTATGTTTTCTTAGACTTTTTGGGGTCTAATACACATCGGTTTATGCGTGTATGGTATCGGGCCTCTACCTGATTTTTGTAAGGTATCATGGATGATATTGATTGACCGAACGCTTCACACTTTTTGTATAAGACAACAACTAGTGAAATATTAACTTTGTTATTGGAAAATCTTGAAAAACTTACCTTAAAAAAATAGAAACCTTTTATTTGTTTAACTCATGAAAGATTGACCTCCATTCCTTACTTTGAATTGCATGTGGGTAATAACTATGTTGTATGTGTAGAAACACTGCCATCCAATGGTCACAGTTATCACTACAGTGCTCAATTGGCTTACGCCAGGTAAGCATTCGTCAAGGGTGTCAGCTACCCTCCGTAAAAAGTATTTGACGAGAATTGTATCATTTCTCATTGTCATCACTACTTCAAAAGACAAGAATTCTTGTCCATGGCACTGAAAGTGTTAAGTTCTTTAAAGTTCTTAAGCCATGCCAATGACCCTAGGAGCTCCTTGAACATTTTGTTTGAATTTTACCACAAAAATGTATGTTGCCTAAAATGCATGTTAAAGATGCAAATCTAAAAAGTTCTGAAACAAAAATGCTTATATAGATTTGTTTTTATAAATTTTGATGCCATTTTTCCTTTTTCAATGAATATGACCATTGGCTCCAAATATTGGTTATCAGTATTGTGTCGGCACTAAAAAATATTGGTCTAATGCTGGCAGGTACATCAATAAATAAAACTAAAAAAATCTGACATCGAGTCAGTCCTCCTGGGCAGTAGTTGGCGCTATACTACAGTAGTTTATCACATTTCTGAATCAGCTGTCTACATGTGAGAAAATGTGATTTTCTCACCTACCAAGGGGTATTTAATTGCAGTATTTCAGGCACGGTGAGGCCCCCAAAATGTGCTGAAATTTTGCCGAGAATAATAATAAACGGTGATTCCAAGAACTCGCCATGACGTAATTAGATCAGTCACTTCTGGCCATGGCGAAAGTCATTCCAACTTTTAAACTCATTCACTGGAAGCTCAGTTAAAATTGACCTTTGGCTTCTATAGCCGTCAACGGAGCCCAGTAAAAATGGATTTTTGACGTCTATAGTCGTCAATGGCACTGAATGAGTTCAGCTGCGCGCTCCTTTATTTTCATGTGCGTATGGGAACCTGTGCGCATCAATTCCCCTCACATTCCGGCACTAGACGCTCTCCCCGGGCCATCATCATCACTCTGGTCTTTATTTCAGGGCGGACGACGGGCCCGAGATTAGTTATTGATCAGACGGCATATAAATTTTACTCAAGTGAAAGCCAACAACACAGAGACTATGGATTGGCTATTGACCTGCTCCGATTTATCATCCCATTTCCGACGCCCTGCCGGGAGGGGTGAGGGGGCGGAGGCGAAGAAATGCGGGAATAATGAGAAAAGAGCCACGTTTGGCACCGGGCCCGCATATTCCGACGTCCGAAAATGTGAACAGCGTGCTGTGTTGAATGCCCTGTCCGGTTTGACATATACAGATAAACTACAAAAGGTTTTTTTTTTTTTTTTTTTTATCCAAAATGAGATTATGGGCAACTGCAGTAAAGCAGAGACTCTGGGTATAATATACCCAGCAACAAGTTAAGCTAATAGGCATGGTTAATGATTTTTAGCCATAGAGCCTCAGCCCTAACAATAATGCAGACGTTTTACATTCCATTGGAGAGTAAGGGCAATAAAATGGATCCCTGCAGCAAAATAGTGATAATGGAGTATAACACTGCATGGGGTAGTTTAAAAGTGGATTCATTCCGGCCTATTACTCTGCTTACAAGCTCATTGTTTAATATATCCTCTCAATCCTGACACTGAGATCTTTGGAAAGAGTTGGGAAAAAATACCTAACAATTGTTTGATTTTGTGAAGTATCGTTTTTTTTTTTTTAAAGTGTTTAATGTACCATATGTGTATCACGTTGAAATTTTACATGTCTTATACATCCAAATCAACTCAAGATTAGAGATGTTTAATACCACAGTTTTGCCAGACTGATACCAATTTGAGTATTCATTACCCAACACTTGAGTAGTCACCGATACCAAGTACGGATACCGCTAGTACTTTTGATTGATAAATTTTCATCTAAAATAAATTGACAACTGATACCAATTTGAGTATTCATTATCCAACACTTGAGTAGTCACCGATACCAAGTACGGATACCGCTAGTACTTTTGATCGATAAATTTTCCTCTAAAATAAATTGACAGACCATTTCAAAGAAAGACTGACCTAGTATTCGGATGTAGCGGGTTCCCTAATTTGCATTAGTGGTAAATTTCTATTCTTTTAATTTGTAATATTGTTAGTTCGTAAAACTAAGTATCGGCCCGATACAATACTTCGTATCAGTACTCGCCCATCCCTACAAATTAAGTTTTAATTTAAAACATGCAAGAGCATTGAATTAATTTATTTTGAAATACCATAATTTCCCAAATATAGGATGTGCTTTTGTATAGGACGCACCCTTAAATTTAGGGTCAAATTCTGGTATTTTCTACGTTACCGTGTATAGGACGCACCAACAATTTGGCGACAATGAAAATACTATGGTAAAATAATAAATCGCTTGAGTTATTTGGCCATAAATACATGAAGTTCCGCGCCATCCGTGTTCCACTGAGTTTATGATTTTGTGCCAAAAGACTATAATTAATAAACGAATCGAATGGAATACCTTTCCATGTTCTCTAACCTGGTGCACTCCGAATTAAAACAGCTGCAGACGTCATAACCTTTACACGATCCTCTTCGTGAACAAGGATGGACTCGGACGGTGGTTCAATCTGCTTGCTTCTTTTTTTTTGGTAATGAGGCCATAGCAACCTCAGCTAACACGAGCGACAGGCACTGGTGTTATATAACTTTAAAGGGAATGCCACTTTTTAGTACTGACGTTCGCTCATATGTATGTTAAAAAGATATAAATGCCGGATGGTGTTTCATTTGAGAAATGCAAACCCCTTCGCTCATTATTTAAAGCCGTTTTAATCATGACTCAGCACAATTAACCAGCTACAATCAATTAAATATATGTTACATTTAATTTTAGGCCATTAATTACTTTCCTTGGCTCATTTTTGCGTTAACATTAACCCAAATAATTCTTCGACAAGTGTGACTAATTATACAATTTGTGGCTATATTTGGACATGGGCAGTGGACTGGTATTGGTCCTCTTTTGCAATTTTGTAATTGGGAACCAATGGCGAATGTGTCTAAAAGATGCCCATAAAAAATATTTTTTGTAATTGTATGTAGTTGACATAAAATCTAGTAATCTTAAATGACCAGTTTTTCTCTTATGTACGAAAATTACCAGTGGTATCGGTACTTGGTATCTTGTCAGTATCGGTCCAAAAATAAATAGTATTGAACATCCCTTGTTATTCCGGTATATAAATAAATGTCAGTTAGGAAAAAAAAAGTAATGATTTGAGTGAAATGATTGAATACAAAAACATGCTAATTATGCTGAAAAATGAAACAATTGTTGACTTTAATCGGACTTTTCATGTAAAAATCAAAGCAACAATAAGTAACAGCTGGGAGGTACCCACGCATCAATTGTGAAGCTTCTCCAGGTGTTCCAAATGACAACTTGTGATTTTCTTTCCCTCAAAGAGACGCCGAGCGTTTGCCGTCTCAAGGCCGAAAAGACGCCGGGGTAATTAAAGTCACGCAGGTGTGCCATCATAACAAAGGACCGTCAAGATGGATGCTGTCACACGCTAAACACGCTCGTCATAATTAACGGAACGGCGAAACAATCCCGAGATTCTCTGACAGTCGGCGCCGCTTTTGTGAGCCGCCTCGACTCGGATTTTCCGAGCTGCGTTCGCTCGCTCAATCCCTCACGCTTGGCAAGATTCCTTATTGGGATCTTGCCATCACGTCGTGTCACCTCGACCGCTCGGTGAACTTTGGCACGGATAACTTCGGGAGGGTCGCCTTCGGACTTGTTAGCTCCATCTTATACACGTCTTCAAAAAGTCGAAATAAATCAGCTTTAATCCTAAACGGAACAGAATTATTTACACAATTTCTTCAGTAAGAGCGCAGTTCCATTTTCAGCCTCTTGGGGCACTCACGCCACAGTTTGGGAATCGGTGTACTCTAGCAACCGCAAAACAACAACAAAGAGTTAAGTCGTAAAAAAATGAAAGCGGTGACATAGTACAGCAGTAAAACGCTGATGAATACGCCGTTACTTTTTTATACTTTCATATTAGCTAAACAGTCTTCCAAAAATAAGAATAATCTGGCGTTCGCTTTAAAGACCCATGTGCTAGGCAGTCCAGCAGAGGGGCTTTAAATATGAAATTATTACTCGGCTTTGGAAAATTACAAATCTTTCCCCCGACTAAAAATAGTGACTTGCTCGGCAATGAAAGCTGAAGGTTTTGTGAGGTTTCTTGCTGCTGTTGAAAGATTCATATCAGGAGTATTATTAATGGGAATTGATACCATTGCAATTGTTATCACGCTGAGATACATATATATATATATATATATATATATATATATATATATATATATATATATATATATATATATATATATATATATATATATATATAAAGAGAGAGAGAGAGAGAGAGAGATAGATATAGATATATAGATATATTTATATATATAGATATACATATGAATCTATATATATAAGGGCTCTGAGTTCCTGTGTGGAGTTTGCATGTTCTCCCCGAGCCCGCGAGGGTTCTCTCTGGGCACTCTGGCTTTCTGCCACACTCCAAAATGATGCATGGCAGGTGTACTGGACATGATAAATTGTCCTTAGGTGTGATTGGGTACGTGAATGGTTGTCCGGCTCTGTGTGCCCTGCAATTGGCTGGCAACCAGTACAGGGTGTCCCCTGCCTACTACCCCAATGCAGCTGGGATAGGCACCTGCAAGCCTGCGACTCTTGTGAGGATAAGCGGCTCTTGGGGAAAAGAAAAAAAAATTATATATATATATATATATATATATATATATATATATAAACTCGCTTTCGCCACTCACACCCGCCAGCACGAAAAGATGAATCTTCACACCTCCATCTACTACCTTCCCCCTTCTTGACTCACCCTCTTTTTTTTACGTCCTTTCTCACGTCCCTCCACCCTCTCCTGCAAGGTGCTGATCAATTCACAGCCTCCCCGTGAGGTGTGACCAGCCCTCACCCGCGCACCCCGTCTGTCCTCACCCTCAACACTTTTTGGGGAGGGGGCGGGGACAAGAGATGATCTTCTTGGCGCGTGAGGCCATTAGCACACCTGAAACAAAAGCTGCAGTGGCAAATGTTCGGCGAGGGTGAAAGGGAGAATGGAGGGAGGAGGGGTAAGAGGGGTGAGGATAATTCAGCAGTCTGCTACGACCCGATTGGTCTTTGCCACAATGTGAGAATGGATTTTTATTACGATACGCCAAAGGACTGCTTGTAGCTCTATCCTTGAGGCTGCCAATGAATGTATATATATATATATATATATATATATATATATATATATATATATATATAAAAGGATTTTCACTATTATCACATAAAATGACTGCATTTTTTTGTTGCATGGTTGTGTTCTGAGTTTTTTTCCTTCCTTATATACACATATATACACAAATATATACATGTATATATGTATAAATATACTCACATATACAAACAGTAAATGCATACCTACACACACACATATATACAGATAGTTACACTATATATATATATATATATATATATATATATATATATATATATATATATAACTAAAAATAGTGACTAGCTCAGCAATGAAAGCTGAAGGTTTCTTGAAGTTTCTTGCTGCTGTTGAAAATGTCATATCAGGAGTATTATTTATGGGAATTGATACCATTGCTGCATTATTTGGCAATCGTTGCTTATCACGCTGATTTTATATATATATATATATATATATATATATATATATATATATATATATATATATATATATATATATATGTATATATATTTCTATATGTATATATATGTATATGTATATATATTTATATATATATATATATATATATATATATATATATATATAACTAAAAATAGTGACTAGCTCAGCAATGAAAGCTGAAGGTTTCTTGAAGTTTCTTGCTGCTGTTGAAAATGTCATATCAGGAGTATTATTTATGGGAATTGATACCATTGCTGCATTATTTGGCAATCGTTGCTTATCACGCTGATTTTATATATATATATATATATATATATATATATATATATATATATATATATATATATATATATATGTATATATATTTCTATATGTATATATATGTATATGTATATATATTTATATATGTAAATATTTACTCCAAAAAAATGATCTTTTCATCATATTTGATTCAATAGGATAATGTTAATTACATTACGATACCACCACACTTATTATGCGTCACAATAAGTTATGAATCATTCCAATATCACGACACGATGCATTGCATCACATTCGACACCAATGAGTTCATTCTAGTTATTATAGCGTACTTTCATTCCCTTATGATATATTTTTAATATCACTTGACACGTCACAGTAAAGTAAGACACAATTCAATACTGTACTCCGTGTTGTCTCTATGCTACTTAGAAGTGCACCAACAGCTTGCTTTTAATTTGTTGCCTTATCACTTTGAAAACGCCTCACGTATTTAACACCGAGGTAGGGAGAAAAGTTCACACTCAGCCTACTTAAGGTAGCTACTCTATAATCTATACATCAAAAGTGTTTTTGCGTGTGGAGCAAAGCAAATGTGAATCCCACGAAGGTGCGACGCACGTGTCTTTGCACTCCTTCTTCATCAATGACGCCACACCTTGCAGCGCGTTTGGCGCCTAGCGTCTGCACGTTTCACTTCATTTGGAATCGGGCTCCCAGAAATAAAAAAAAAAACATATTAACAACTCCGAGTGTGAGTGCGCAGAAGATTTTCTTTTCCTTTTTTTTTTCGTGCCGAGTAAGCAAGCTAACTTCACGGATACGCTTGGCATTTGCAGTGAAAAGACAAACACACACAAGAGGCTCTGTTAGGACTTTTTATTTGTACTAAAGATCAGAGGACAAACACAGAGTTTATTGACAACGTCATTCGGGACGGATTTTAGTAAAAATATCCCAATCAGAAGTGATGCCTTTATAATGTTGATATTGCTCACTTTTGATCTCGCTTATCACAGCATTCAGTCTCATTAATACATTCACACACCTATATCTATATACACATGCTACTTATAGTATTATACAGTGGCTCTTTGTAGTTATTATTTTTTATTTTGCTTTTTTATTTGTGTTAATACAAGTTACGCCCCATGCTATATACATTGACATGGCAAGCTTTCTTTTCCAATGTTTTATTATATTAATTAATCATCTGATACAGTATATATGATATATGACATGATATGATATGATATTCATGCATTTTTTTATTGAGTCAGTTTTAAGCATCTTTAGGTCGCTGAAAAAGCAACAAATTTGTATGAATTATTATTTGATATGATGATGATGATTATTATTATTATTGTAATTAATATTCATAGTATTAGTGGTAGTAGAATGGTTGTAGTTTGCTTTACAGTAAGAAGAAAATGACTTCATTATTTTTTTTCAACGTAATTTAAAAAAAATACATGTGTCTCAATATAAAACTGCAGACCATCATGCAGTTTTTTTTTCTTGATATTTTGGCACAAACTTACTTTTGGTTATAGGGACAGTTGTTTGCATGGCTTGTATTTTTTACACTAATAATGCAATATACATTTTTAAAATTGCAATGTATTCCTCATTTTTGCGACAACTACTCCTTCTTTATTTCATTTTTAGTATTTTTTTTTTGACTACGTCTATCAAAGATGAGTGTCCTAACATACTGATTGCCTTGTGGGTGCAGGGCGTTCCTAATATTGTGCTTGTGTGGTCGTACAGTATTTACATTGCAGTGGGGTTGCTTTGTTTGCACGGTGGCTGTCATACCCCAAATCTCCGCTAGGAGGCGCACACGATTAAGTATTCATGCGTGTGACAAACTAAAGCAGACTCGCACTCAACCCTTCAATAAGAAGCCAAATCCACCAAACAAACACCGATAATGTCACCATTTCAAGCAAGATATAAACGGCGAGATCACTGTCGTTTAAACAAATGTATATTTTTGATTGTTTTTCATCTAAAATCCCACAGCGTTTAATATTACAATGTTTTTCGTTTGCATTAAATACAAAACAAAACACTGCGTTGCAGAAAAATGAGCAATTCTGTGTTGGCATTTAATCCAATTTTGACGTACTTTAATTTGGTTATAAAATAAAACAAACCGGATCGGAGAGAGACAAATTGACGTGTCATGTTATGTTACTTTATTTAATATTGAGATAAAGTCTGAGAACTTTAGTTTGAGCTCACTTTGGCTCCTCGGGCGTTCAGTTGTTCCTCTGTTATGTTAAAAAAAAATGCATTTAATCATCTTGTAAAATTCCATTTCATTTTATTAAAAAAAGAAAATACAACACTTACACTAACAGACCCTAAACGCAACACTTAGTATGGTCCGTCAAGCAAATTTTATTGACGCTATTGCTGTCTTGTTGAAGCCACTCAAAGAGGATGGAGAAAGTGAAGCTTGGCGTTTATTGACGCTAATTGAAGCCATTTAATGACTTTAAAATGCCTTTGGCGTGACTTTACTGCATAGGCAGCTGCTTATTGGACCCCCTTTTGTGGCCATTTATAGCGAGACCACCCCCGCCTGTAAATACACTGAAAACACACTTGAGAGCACATTTACACAAGTTGGTCTTACTTAATATGCTTTTAAGAAATCCAAAATCTAAATCAAACTCACCGGGTATGTTTTGAGCTGGAGTAGCTGGACGCTTTGTGCGTCAAAATCCGTGCGTCTTGTTCGTCCCGGAGAGGCGGACTGAAGGGAGATGATCGAGAAGGAGGCTCCTCACGCCTCTTCCCCGCGTCTCGTCGCCCCCAGGACGGCCTTCTCGCAGCCGAAGTCACCGCTGAATGTGACGGACGACTTGCAGCCACCAAAGAAGCAGTATGGAATTTTCGCTCACGCCCCCTACATTAATATGAGCATAATTATCAGATCGATAAATACATGTAATGATTATGATGACGTCACGCTGAGCGCTATATCGTATTTTCTTATATAAAGAAATTATATTCATCGCACTTTGCACCTTTAGGCTGCGATATAAATAATGCATATTTAGGGACTATAATTACGTCACCTGTTAAAGTCATCACATGTAATGCATTTTATACATTAATGCTTATACTTGAAAATATTGTTTAGAAATGCTTTCTATCAAATTCTTATTTATTTATAAACATGTTCATGCATATATGATGGGAATTGCGATGACATCCCCAATACAGAAATCCCATTGAATGCATTTTGCTACATTGCCAGGAAATAAAATGGCATCATTCACTAAATAGACCGATCGCTGTATATTTACAAAAATGCAAAGGCAATATAATGACGTCATTAACGTGACATGTATTTTACATGCATAAAAGTGCACTCGGAAATGCATTTTACCTGCATGCGCATTTCCGATTTACATGTGTGCAAATACAGTATGACGACATCACTTTTGAAAGTCAATACACATTTATTTTGTTTTACCAGCTCAATGACTCTTATGCACTAACGAGGAAATGTGATGGCGTCACTTATTTAGCATAACAGATAACGTTATGTGTTTTCTCTTGTGTTTGCTTATTAAATTAATTTAGTCCTTATTCAAGAAAATGTAAAGTGCAACTAAGTGATAATGAAATTATTGCAGATGAATTTTAAGACACAACACACGTAAAAAAAAAGTATAACATATTTGGTTTAATTAAATGTCCATGCATGCAGTTTAATTTGGGGAATTGAGATCAAAAAGGCGTTTAATTGCACAGGGCTATCCTTTTAAGTGGCTCATTTGTTATCAATTACCCCCCCCCAAACTGACCATAAACAAGCAGCACAATGTTGTAAATAAAGTGAAAGTGTGGCCTGGTGATAATGATGATGATGTGCTTGCTTTTGCACCTTTTCGCCAATGTGGCCTCGGAGCAATCAATCAATCATTCCCTGGATCGATCGACGTGGGCAGCCAATCAGAGCGCCTCCCTCCAACTGCCCTCATCTGGGGTCCGCTGCTATTGGCCAGAGCGTCTGCCGGACTGGACCGACCCATTCACATCACCGGCAGGGGTGGGAAAAGAGGGGGCAATCCGCAAACTCCTTTTTTTAAAAAGGTGAACATTCCTCTCACTTTGAAAGAAAATGGAGCCTCTGAAACCGGCTGGACTGGACCAGTTAATTTGTAAGAATGTCACCAATGTAATTATGATACAACACAATCATAACAATGAGGCCATGTTTTGTGTTAATTGGAATTGTTGTGTTCCAGTGATAAATTCGGCGTCCATTGTGATGACTTACGTTAAGGTTTGTGTAGTTTGCAAATTAATTCTTAGCAGGAGATCAAAATTGCGATTTTTTTTTATGGACTGTTTTTCGCCCCCCTCGAGAGTGCGCGACACTTGCTGTGGTCCGTGCGACTTTTTACGGCAAGCATCACTTCCGGGTTCGAGCACATACACGCCCGCTCATCTCCATATATACGCGCCACGCGGCTCCTTTAAGAAAAGCCCCGAGCCGGAATGATGAACCCTCCTCCTGTTCCTCCACCCCCACCTCCTCCTTCTCCTCTTGAGCTCTTCCACACGTCTTTGCATAAGTAAATCAAGCCGCGGGAGAGCGGGCAGCCAGCAGCCGCCGAAGCCTGGGAGAGACGCTTCATTCCCGGCTGTGAGTGGGAGCGAGCCGGTGTTCCATCCAGCGGAGCAAAACCACGGGGAGGAGGAACCCCGACAACGAGCAAGCAACGCCGGACACGCGGGAGACTAAAATCGAGCCATGAGAACCTCCGGGTGTCTTTTTAGGCTTTGAATTTATTTTTTTATTTTTCGGGGTGGGGGGGACTCGGAGCGAGCAGGAGAGCCGAGGATCGACTCTCCTCGGCCGGGTTCAACTTGGCCGGCACCGTGGTGACTGGCTGGAAGGGGGACTGAGCCCCAACAAATCCAAAGGATTCTTTTTGTTTTTTTTGTTGTTGTTGCTGTTTTTATTAATATTTGCTTCTTTTAAATGTAATCCCCTCATCTCAATTTGTATTTGGATTTGCTAATTTGCCGTGCAAGCCTGGCTTCCGAGCGGATTTAATTGGGACTCGAATCACGAACCGAGGGCAGCGAGGAAGCTTATGGCGCAACGGGTACGTACAACCAAAGCAAGCAAAACACGCGTGGACTTACTGGAAAAAAAAAGTTACTTTTTGCGTCTTTCTGACACCCACATTACGCACGGACTAGCTTTTTTTTTTTTTTTTTGCAATGCACACCCCCTTAGCACCCCCCACTCCCCCCTGCACACATCCACACACTTCTTTCGTGGACTTGTTTTTGCAGATGACTTGTGACAGCACTGCGTGGATCCTCCGGGTGACAATCTCAAAAGCTTTGGAGACTTGAGATCTCCACGCAACTCCCCCAGCACGCGCATTTCTCCTTTGATAAAAACGCACTAAAGTGCGACTAAATATCCATATTTGGTAGCGTGGCGAAGACAAATCTTATTTGATTTACACGTTGTGTGCAAAAATCTGTCACGCCGACTTGCTTTTGCACCTCGTCGCCTGGAGGCTCGCTGCCATTGTTTTCCAAATAAATCAAGCCTGGAACACTCACTTGTAAAATGTCTCAACAAAGCATCGCCTTGGCTAATGCAAATTATGTTTTTTGTGTGCAAAACCAAACATTCAGTATTTGTGTGAAAAGTGTATACTTGTTGCACTATTAGACTTTAGGCTTAAGAGAAACTTTGTGAAGGATTTATGACTGGTTCGTTGCGCAAATTGCACGAGTCCATTCTGCATCGGAGCAAAACTGCGTATGAAAATGTTTGACTTTAGGAGTAACCCACTGCTGTATTAACTTAACCAATCCTAGAAGCAACAGCTAGTGTGATTAAATTCGATCACTTATTATGTCAGCAACTTCGGCTCGAATCTTTCTTATTTTTATGCTGTAAAATGTTGAAAAAGTTGTCATATTTTGCACCCCTTTTTTAAAATGGGACACTCGGAAAACAATTGCATTTGTGAGCGTCTTCTCGTGTGTATAATACGTGCGTGTGTTCGTGTGTGGTTCCGGTGCAGTACGAAGACTTGCCCCACTACGGGATGGACGGGGTGGGCATCCCGACCACCATGTACGGGGACCCGCACGGCGCGCGCTCCATGCAGGCCGTGCACCTCAACCACGGGCCCCAGCTGCACTCGCACCAGTATCCGCACACGGCGCACACCAACACCATGCCCCCCAGCATGGGCTCGTCGGTCAACGACGCGCTCAAGAGGGACAAGGACGCCATATACGGGTACGAGCTCCGCGGGGATTTGAGTGGCTGGGTGCGGTGGGAGACTTCCGAGAGTTTCGCCGGGGTGCTCGGGTCGCTTTGCCCGGGGACAGTGAGCCCTGGCCGGCTTTGACTCTCGACGAGTCCGAGTGGAGCGCCGTGTACTTTTTTTTTTTTTTTTTACATCCTAAACTGATTATATTACTTTCGGTCTTATACACTTACGTGTGGCTATAAAAGTATATTACACTTTTAACCGTGGGTGTTATCTAATAATTTGACTCTCTCAACCGAGTGGAAATAATGGCAATCCCGCGGTAATTTAATTAATCGGAGTTCATTAAAAATAAATCCTGAATGCTGCTGTCGACATTCACATTTTATTGTGTTTTTAGACTTCAATGTCATTTCGATGCACGAACTTTGATGTATATTTTCCAACCTGTTAGCATTGCTGTGTATTTTGTAAATGAAACGTACTCCACGTGCAGAATTGTGTTTGCAGAGAAGCTGCAAAAATCCAAATATATAAAAGGGGAGCATGGCTGCCTAAATGCAGCCTGCAGTCGACTTGACCCCGGCTCTGGCATTTGTTATTGTGAGCTTGTAATATGTGTGTGTCGCCATGCAGGCACCCACTGTTCCCGCTGCTTGCACTGATTTTCGAGAAATGTGAATTAGCGACGTGCACCCCCAGAGAGCCCGGAGTGGCGGGAGGGGACGTGTGCTCGTCAGAGTCCTTCAACGAGGACATCGCTGTCTTTGCCAAACAGGTCAGAAAAAAAGACAATTTTGAAGAAAAAAAAAACTGAAGAAAGTTACTTGACGGGACTAAATGTTCTTTTATTCCAATGGCGTCTGTGACATGTATTTAAAATGATTGTCACGTGATTCCTTTGTTGTTGTTTTTTTAGATACGTGCAGAAAAACCTTTATTTTCATCAAATCCAGAATTGGATAATCTGGTAAGTCACGGAAAATCATTTTTTGGTCATATGTGCCTGTATTATTGTATGTAATGTGGCTGGGAATTGTCCATTTTCATATTTTTTAATTAAAATAATGTACTAAATATATATTTCTTTTGCTTTTTCTATTCCTACAGATGATTCAAGCCATTCAAGTTTTACGGTTTCATCTGTTGGAGCTGGAAAAGGTAAGAAAAAAATTAATTATTCATATCTCTTTATTTCTTAATTTGCATTACTGTGTTTTAGCTCGTCGCTTATAATTAGCATACAAATCAATCACGGCACTGTTTTTTTTTTTCTGACTTCATCTTCCCGTGAGTGTTAATAAGCATTGCCGGACTGGTTCCGACCCGTTTTTCTCACGGCTTGGCGTCATTCCCGATTTCTCGAAGAAAAAAAAAAAAAGAAAGTCTCGAAGTGTAAGAAATGCAAGCGTCACGCAGGGGTGACTGCTGTGGTGGGATTTTGAACATGGGTGTTGAGTGCGTCGTGGCCCGTGTGAGCCCTGGTGTCACTGCCAATTTTGGGGGATATCTCCATCTTGAAAGAGGGGGGTGGGCAAAGATGCTGTCATCATGTATCACCCTGGCCACCTCATTAGGTACACCTTCACCCAAGAGACCTACTGTACATGAGCAGCATAAGATCAGAGGAGTCATGGATGTGTTCTTCGTTATTTCTGTAAATAATACAAAAAAGTTGCGTGAATAAAACCTCTGTTGTGTCGGAATGATTGTTTATGAGTAATCTTTTTTATGGCGCTTTTTGAGGGTTTGGGGGCTTTTTTGTCATTTGGTTGGCGCATTGTAAAGTTTGATAGATTTCATGTGGCGAAATAAAGCGCTCATGTGCCAGAAGTTTTGATCAGTGATTGTTTTTTCTTTATTATTAATTTTGGAAGTACGTTGGTGGGATTTAATCATCTCACTTTTGTTTCTACATATGTTTTCTTATTATGTTGGTTAGTGTTGATACTTTTGCTTGGTAAATGCAATGCAATTTTTTTGTATTTTTAATGTTATCTAACATTATTTGGTGAGGTTGTTATTATTTTTTTAATAAGTAATATCAGGCAATATTTATACGGTTTGAGGGCTGTTCCAAATAATTTGGTTGAGTCTATGAAGTTTGATTTTTTTTTTTTCCACCCTATGAGTTGCTGTGCAGATATTTAAAATTTGAACAGTTCCACCAATTATTATTTATATAAATAAAATGGTTGTAGTATAGTCTGCTATCCTTTTTGTGTTATGTATTTTAGAGGTTACTTTGTGCATTGCTTGAGCTAGCTTTTGTAGTGCAGATGGGCCACTGATAATATTTTGAACTTTTTGCTTCTATGTTACAGTGCCTGTGTACCTAATATTTTGGCATGTGGAGTTTATTTTGTGCAGCTTGTTTCATGTTCCTTAACTGGTTCACTATGCAAGAATGAAAACGTGATTCAAACCGTTCTTATATTTAAGATTGCAAAGTATAGTGCAAGTGTGCCTGTTCATTTGACAAGTGATTCATGTTGTTTTTATGGATGTTGCTTGAATATTGTCTGTGTCGGATCGATTTTTATTAGAAACGTATTGATTGTTTTGTGGCATAGGGCTTAGCGCACTTTGGCGTTTTGAATTTTAGCTCATGACACAGTGCGATCGTGCCTGGTTTTTTTGACAGCGCTTGCATATTTGCTCTTCTTCTTGAGTTATCCAGCTTTTTATCCAGTCATTTATTTCATCTTTTTTGATATGAGCGAGTCAACATATTTCTAATTTCAATACTGTGCAGGTGTACCTAATATTTTAACCAGTGACTGATCCTTTTTTTTTTTCATTTTTAAACATCTTTCTCAAATATGAGTTTTCCGTTTTATG